>NC_088232.1:45583672-45648672 GCF_036934945.1 Oncorhynchus masou masou | reverse complement strand
CATCCTTCCTGTTTGGCCCTGTCCGGGGGTCTCATCGGATGGGGCCACAGTGTCTCCTGACCCCTCCGGTCTCAGCCTCCAGTATTTATGCTGCAGTAGTTTATGTGTCGGGGGGCCAGGGACAGTGTTAAATCTGGAGTACTTCTTCTGTCTTATCCGGTGTCCTGTGTGAATTTAAGTATGCTCTCTCTAATTCTCTCTTTCTCTCGGAGGAGGACCTGAGCCCTAGGACCATGCATCAGGACTACCTGGCATGATGACTCCTTGCTGTCCCCAGTCCACCTGGCCTTGCTGCTGTTCCAGTTTCAACTGTTCTGCCTGTGGCTATGGAACACTAAACTGTTCATATTTACTGTAGAGGTGCTGTCCTGTTGCATCCTCTACAACTACTGTGATTATTATTATTTGACCCTGCTGGTCATCTATGAACGTTTGAAAATCTCGGCCATGTTCTGTTATAATCTCCAACCGGCACAGCCAGAAGAGGACTGGCCACCCCCATAGCCTTCTTCCTTGGTTCTGTCCTTTCGAGGGAGTTTTTCCTAGCCACCGTTCTTCTACACCTGCATTGCCTCCTGTTTGAGGTTTAAGGCTTAAGGTTTCTGTACAGCACTTTGAGATATTAGCTGATGTACGAAGGGCTATATAAATACATTTGATTAGATAGAGGACTGAGGGTCTTCCAAATATTGAAAATGTGTAAATAGTTACCCATGTTATTTTGTAAATGTATATATTTTTTTCGCAATTTTTTTGGGGGGGGGGGTGTGTTAGAATACCACTGTGGCATTTTGTAAATAGTTATTTGTTTCAAAATGTATACTTTCACCAATTTGGTACATTTGGGCTTCTTCTGTGGGACACCTGGGTGACTTCATGATAAATGTCATGTAGCACACTCATTTTGGAAGTTATGATTCTGAAACTTTGCAAAAGTACTGTTGCCCTCTTATATTTTTCACTGAAATTGTCCCCATCATCCTATCTGAATTCTTGTTTTATCTTGTTCATTTTAAAGATGATGATACAACAATAAAAAAAGACTGTTTTTTTCATTGTATTATCTAAACCAGATCTATTGTGTTATATTCTCCTACATTCAATTCACATTTACACAAACTTCAGAGTGTTTTCCTTCAAATGGTACCAATAATATGCATATCCTTGCTTCTGGCCAGAGCTACAGGCAGTTAGATTTGGGTATCTCTTCAGGCGGAAATTGAAAAAGTAGGGGGGTAGCTGTAGCTGTAAGAGGGTTTACTACACTTGTCTGTCGATTTCAGAGAAGACACGTGGTCAGGGTATTGGAGTTGCCATCACAAAGCCCTAACCTCAACCCTATAGAAAATTTGTGGGCAAAACTGAAAAAGCGTGTGTGAGCTGGGAGGCCTACAAACCTGACTCAGTTACACCAGCTCTGTCATGAGGAATGGGCCAAAATTCACCCAACGTATTGTGGGAAGCTTGTGGGAGGCTACCCAAAATGTTTGACCCCAGTTACAAAATGTAAAGGCAATGCTACCAAATACTAATTGAGCGCATGTAAAATTCTGACCCACTGGGAATGTGATGAAAGAAATAATAGCTGAAATAAATAATTCTCTCTACTATTATTCTGACATTTCACATTCTTAAAATAAAGTGGTGATCCTAACTGACCTAAGACAGGTATTTTTTTATTTTTTTTACCAAATGCCAAATGCCCAAGTAATTTGGAGCTCGCATTCCAATGCGTAAGCATTGCGATTCTCATAATCACCAAATCTCCCATGGTGATTATCAAAGAACCCATGTGCCAGTCATCTCTGTCCACAGAATCCTTGATGCAAAGAAGGGAAAAACATGCGGAAAGCTGGCGCACATAATTAGGCGTACGAAGTCTTATCCATGCGGACAATGTAACCATAAAATTAATAGGACTACAACAACAAATGGTTATGGAGAATGTGTCTGGGTTACTGCAAACCAATGTACATCTGCTTACATTTACATTTTCCTTATATAATACATTGCGCTCTGTCTGCATGAAAGTGTCTGATAAGGCATTGTTTTGGGACTGTGGCTAGTGTATTTGGGGAGACATTATCCAGACAGAGGAACTAGGGGTCCCCAAGTCCACTGGTGGTTTAAGAGCTAACTCCACAGAGACCCACCCAATAAATTCTGCTTTCAGGACCATTTATGTGAGAATGGAGTTAAAAAATACTCCATGTTTATTGCATGATTTATGCAGGTACGGTTTGTGCAATTTTAACTCTCTGGTCGGTCACCACCACACCTCTCTTACGTAATGTTGCAATTAGCTCTGGTATAAAAAAAGTGATGGGATTGAAACGGCATAAAGAGTAATGCAGAGATTGATAAACACACTACGTGATCTTGAGGTCTGTTCTGTTCCTGTTTCCATTTTCCGCTGCCACATTTCCCAACATGAAGTGGAATAACCTTCGTCTCTTGTTATGAAGCCTTCTGCATTCGATTATCATACTAAAGTCCTGAACAGCATGACGCTAATTTGCGGTGCTATGGATGTCTTTGAGAAAGTCACAGTAATGAAGTGTACGTGGAGGAGGATCATTTGGAGAGTCACTTATTGAAAATTGTAACTGTCTATATTTACGTGAGGCACGATCCTAATGAGGTAAAAATACACTAAGGATGTTCTCTCCAACCTATGTTATTTGTGAACTGTGACTTTGTTGTCTGTACCCTTTGTTGTCTGTAACCTTTGTTGTCTGTAACCTTTTTTGTCTGTAACCTTTTTTGTCTGTAACCTTTTTTGTCTGTAACCTTTTTTGTCTGTAACCCGTGACTGTGTTCTCTGTGACCTGTGACTGTGTTCTCTTTGACCTGTGACTGTGTTCTCTGTGACCTATGACTGTGTTCTCTGTGACCTGTGACCTTGTTCTCTGTAACTTGTGACTGTGTTCTCTGTAACCTCTGACTGTGTTCTCTGTTCTCTGTGACTGTGTTCTCTGTGACCTGTGACTGTGTTCTCTGTGACCTGTGACCTTGTTCTCTGTAACCTGTGACTGTGTTCTCTGTGACCTGTGACTGTGTTCTCTGTGACCTATGACTGTGTTCTCTGTGACCTGTGACCTTGTTCTCTGTAACCAGTGACTGTGTTCTCTGTGACCTGTGACTGTGTTCTCTGTGACCTATGACTGTGTTCTCTGTGACCTGTGACCTTGTTCTCTGTAACTTGTGACTGTGTTCTCTGTTCTCTGTGACTGTGTTCTCTGTGACCTATGACTGTGTTCTCTGTGACCTGTGACCTTGTTCTCTGTAACCTGTGACTGTGTTCTCTGTAACCTGTGACTGTGTTCTCTGTAACCCTTGAACGTGTTCTCTGTGACCTGTGACTGTGTTCTCTGTTCTCTGTGACTGTGTTCTCTGTGACCTGTGACTGTGTTCTCTGTGACCTATGACTGTGTTCTCTGTGACCTGTGACCTTGTTCTCTGTGACCTGTGACTGTGTTCTCTGTTCTCTGTGACTGTGTTCTCTGTGACCTATGACTGTGTTCTCTGTGACCTGTGACTGTGTTCTCTGTGACCTATGACTGTGTTCTCTGTGACCTGTGACCTTGTTCTCTGTAACCTGTGACTGTGTTCTCTGTAACCTGTGACTGTGTTCTCTGTGACCTGTGACTATGTTCTTTGTAACCTGTGACTGTGTTCTCTGTAACCTGTGACTGTGTTCTCTGTGACTGTTCTCTGTAACCTGTGATTGTGTTCTCTGTAACCTGTGACTGTGTTCTCTGTGACTGTTCTCTGTAACCTGTGATTGTGTTCTCTGTAACCTGTGACTGTGTTCTCTGTGACCTGTGACTGTGTTCTCTGTGACCTATGACTGTGTTCTCTGTGACCTGTGACCTTGTTCTCTGTGACCTGTGACTATGTTCTTTGTAACCTGTGATTGTGTTCTCTGTGACCTGTGACTGTGTTCTCTGTGACTGTTCTCTGTAACCTGTGATTGTGTTCTCTGTGACCTGTGACTGTGTTCTCTGTGACTGTTCTCTGTAACCTGTGATTGTGTTCTCTGTAACCTGTGACTGTGTTCTCTGTAACCTGTGTTTCTGCTTCACTTCCCCCTGCGATAACAACAGCTAACAACAGCCAATACAAACCATTCCTCAGCAGCTATTGGTTATCCTCTCTGACATGAGATGCTTTCAACAATTCCACCTTGTTATGTTTAAACAGACTATGGCTGGTTGTTGTACGGGACGGGAGACGCCTGTTCTCCACTAACTTCCCCTCTCTTTGAAAGACTGGGAGCAAGAGAGAGAGAGAGTCCATGGCATGTTTTCAGTGGCTGTTTCTGTGAGTACTCCTGCCTTATCTTCTCTCTACACTGGGAGCAGCTAGCTAGCTGACACCTAGCTTGTTCCGAGTGTGTTAGCTGTAGCGGCCTGACATCATAAATCACACTGATCTTTTCTCTCATAATGTAATAGCCCTGACGGGTGAGGTAACCTGCAGTTTCTGTTGTACCAGGTGCCAACTACCCCATAAAAGTTAGCAATGTTTACCTTATGTAGACGGTTAGGATGATTTTGAACATTACTGAACACAACAAAACACCCACAATATATAACAATACATCATAATAGGCATATAAATATATGATGCAATCATAGGGCAATGAATTTTAACAAGAAGGAATGAAACCTGAGCTTATGTCATTCAGCCATCTTCCATTTAGCTGAGGTTAAAACAAGCTCTTGAAACTCTGAACATGCCCAAAACGCTCATGTGTATTAAGTATTAATGCTGTGAGATTGTTGTCCCTTAAAAGAGAGCGCTCTTTTCTAAACTCCTCTGTTTTACAGATCTTCAAAAGTAAAGCCCACATTGTGCCCATGCTGCCACCTGCACATACACAGAGGGCAGGCTGCCACTGTTTCAATGGAGCTGCATGCGCACCCCAGCAGGCCTCAAGATAGCGACTAAGGAGCTTATTTCCCAAATCTCTTTATCCTTTCGAGAACTGTGAGATGTTGACAGAAAGTCAGTTAACTCTAGCCAGTGGCAGCTGCATGGGTTTTGCATAATTAATTATTTATACCAAGCCAGACACAGTAATTACCATCCAGATGAATATGATATTCTAATCAGGCACGCTTTAATTTTAATTGCCCTCCAGCATCTAACTGTCAGTGCTGGCCTGGCTTGATGAATTGGAGACTCTCGAAACACCATTAGACATCTGCTCCAAGAGCACTGCCTCCGCTACCCCTCCAACCCTACCACCCGCCATAAAAATCAATACAGGACTGATGTGTGTGATCGCGCTCATTTTTCTGTGGAAAGCCATTTTCTGTCAATGACAAGAGTAGGACAAGTCTTGAAGCCACAAGGCCCCCAATGACTGATGAGTCCTAGAGGGGTTAGGTTTCTACGAATTAGGAGTCTTCCAATAAGATGAAGGCGCTTATCAGGCACCTGCCTGGACACCCGTGTGCCGGGCTAAAAAAGGGTTTGGTGGTGTACCATAATTTTGTGGTAGACCAATAGGTACACAGCAGTCTTGATGTGTTTCATACAATATTGTCTACCGAATCACCAAAATTTAAAATGCTATCTTTGAAAAACATCAGACAAAGCCTGTCCCAGTGACACATCACATTTAATCCTCAATCTTGACTAAGAGAGAACACGTGAAGTGGTTTCAGCCCTCGTTAGATGTTGATTGACACTCCTGGTTCAAGGTTTTGCCAGATTTGTGAATTTCAAGTCTAGTACCATGACGACGGGCTCTCCAAAGGCTGTCTGACAGATCTCTGCAGCAGCCCAGTAATCCCACCAGCTGTTTCCATGGAGAGCCGTGTCCTGGATAGATTCCACTCCGATATTCTGATAGAAAAACATTATTGCAAATATTTCACAGGTTTCACGTTAGCCATATGAGCCATCTGTAAGGATCCCCATTCCAATTCCTCCAATTGTGTTATTGATGTGATGTACAATGAAGTACAACATGATTAAACATTGCCATTCAATGTTTGATCATTCGAGAGTATGAGATGGCTATATGATAAGTCCCCCTATTCCAGGTGGTCTTTATGCACCCCCAGCTATCAGAGACAGTAAACAAACGATTGGTAGCTTGGGAGAAATACAGTACATGAATAGTGAATAGCTGAATGAGTAAATGACACCAGTGTGGCAATATGATATTTCTGGTGCTGGAAGCCTGTGCTAACTCAGCTTGTTTGAGTTAAGGCTGCCGCTTCATCTCGGAGAGCAACTGAATGAAAATGAAAACACTTCAACTTCCTTGACACAATCTGGAAAGGCGAGAAACATACGGAATCCGGCGTCATTATGCTGCTCTGCACCTCGGGTGAGAAGAAGGATGGCCTCACAGATGTGCTAGACTGACTGATAAACCCAATGGCCTTTGCCATTTTTTAAGCTTTCATCCAATCTGCATACTCAATATATGGCTGTAAACTTACAGAAATGCTTAAATACTTTCAGCAAAGCTGTTGATTACTTTGAATCCTTAATTCGTAGATTATTTTTGCAACCTCTGGATTTGTTAGTATTTTACAAGTGAACATGAACCGAAAGCATGACATTACTTCATTGTACTAATCAGTACATATATACAGACGATAAACAGGATATACAGACAGATGATAAACAGGATATACAGATGAGAAACAGGATATGCAGATGATAAACAGTATGTACAGACAGTTGATAAACCGGATATATACACAATAAACAGGATATACAGACGATAAACAGGATATACAGACAGATGATAAACAGGATATACAGATGAGAAACAGGATATGCAGATGATAAACAGTATGTACAGACAGTTGATAAACCGGACATATACACAATAAACAGGATATACAGACGATAAACAGGATACACAGGCGGACGACGAACAGGTGCATTCTGACCAGTATTCAGACCCCTTGACTTTTTCCACATTTTGCCTTTTTTCATTTGGCCTTATTCTAAAATGGATTGAATAAAAACATTTTCTTCATCAACCTACACACAATACGTAATAATGACAAACCAAAAACAGGCTTATAGAAATGTTTGCTATTTTTTATATTTTTTTTTTACAGAAATATCTTATTTACATAAGTATTCAGACCCTTTGCTTTGAGACTTGAAATTGAGCTCAGGTTGCATCCTGTTTCCATTGATCATCCTTGAGATGTTTCTACAACTTGATATGAGTCCATATGTGGTAAATCCAATTGATTGGATGGAAAACCATCTCTGATGCACTCCACCAATCAGGATTTTATGGTAAAGTGACAGAAGCCACTCCTCAGTAAAAGGCACACCAAAGCCTGCTTGGAGTTTGCCAAATGGCACCTAAAGGACTCTCAGAATATGTGAAACAAGATTCTCTGGTCTGATGAAATGAAGATTGCACTCTTTGGCCTGAATGCCAACCTGGCACCATCCCTACGGTGAAGTATGGTGGAGGCAGCATCACGCTGTGGGGATGTTTTTCAGCAACAGGAACTGGGAGACTGGATTGAGTGAAAGATGAACGGAGCAAAATACAGATTCTTGATGAAAACTTGGTCCAGAGCGCTCAGGACCTCAGACTTGGATGAAGGTTCACCTTCCAAAAGGACAATGACACTAAGCACATAGCAGGAGTGACTTCGGGACAAGCCTCTGAATGTCCTTGAGTGGCCCAGCCAGAGCCGAACTTGAACCCAATAGAACATCTCTGGAGAGACCTGAAAATAGCTGTGCAGTGACGCTCCCCATCCAACCTGACAGACCTTGAGAGGATCTGCAGAAAAGAATGGGAGAAACTCCCCAAATACAGATGTGTCATACTTGTAGCGTCATACCGAAAAAGAATTGAGGCTGTAATCGCTGCCAATGGTGCATCGACAAATACTGATTAAAGGGTCTGAATACGTATGGAAATGTGATATTTCAATTTAAAAAATATATAAATTTGCAAAAATGTCTAAAAACCTGTTTTTGCTTTGTTATTAAGGGTATTGTGTGTAGATTGATGAGGGAAACATGTTTTTATTTATTTTAGAATAAGGCTGCAGCGTCACATAATGTGGTAAATGTGAAAAGGGTCTGAATATTTTACGAATGAACTGTACAGACAGACGATAAACAGTATATACAAACAAATGATAATCAAGATATATAGACCAACGATAAACAGGATATACAGATGATAAACAGGATACAGAGACAATAAACAGGATATACAGATGATAAACAGGACATAGAGCAAATAAACAGGATATACAGACGATAAACAGTATATACAAACAGATGATAATCAGGATATATAGACCAACAATAAACAGAAAACAGGATATAGAGACGATAAACAGGACATAGAGACGATAAACAGGATATACAGACGATAAACAGTATATACAAACAGATGATAATCAGGATATATAGACCAACGATAAACAGGATATACAGACAATAAACAGGATATGCAGACAATAAACAGGATACACAGATGATCAACAGGATAATAAGAAAAAGGCGCCAATAGATAGGGCAGCCATGCTTCTAGCTGCTACGCAACTTTACTGTTAACCTCTCGCTAGCGTCTCACCTGGCCATAAGCCAGGGAAAATGCAGAGCTCCAAATTCAAATAAATTACTATAAAAATCAAACTTTCATTAAATCACACATGCAAGATAGCAAATTAAAGCCACATGTGTTGTGAATCCAGCCAACATGACAGATTTCAAAAATACTTTTCGGTGAAAGCAAACGATGCTATTATCTGATGATAGCACCTCCGTAAACAAAGAGAGAAACCATATTTCAACCCAGCAGGCGCGACACAAAACACAGAAATACAAATATAATTCATGCCTTACCTTTGACGAGCTTCTTTTGTTGGCACTCCAATATGTCCAATAAACATCACCAATTGTCCTTTTGTTCGATTAATTCAGTCGATATATATCCAAAATATCTGTTTATTTGGCGCGTTTGATCCTGAAAAACACTGGTTCCAACTTGTGCAACGTGACTGCAAAATATCTCAAAAGTTACCTGTAAACTTTGCCAAAACATTTCAAACTACTTTTGTAACACAACTTTAGGTATTTGTTAACGTAAATAATCAATAAAATTGAAGACGGGATGATCTGTGTTCAATACAGGAAGAAAACAAACTGTAGCATGCTTTCTGGTCACGCGCCTCTATCTAACAGTACAAGTGACCCTCGTTCAACATGGCCATACTTCTTCATTACACAAAGGAAAAACCTCAACCAATTTCTAAAGACTGTTGACTTCCAGTGGAAGCGATAGAAACTGCAAGAAGGTCCCTTAGAAATCTGGATTCCCAATGAAAACACATTGAAAAGAGAGTGACCCCCCAAAAAAATCTGAATGGTTTGTCCTCAGGGTTTCGCCTGGTAAATAAGTTCTGTTATACTTAGTTTTAGAAACTTCAGTGTGTTTTCTATCCAAATCTACTAATAATATGCATATCTTACCTTCTGGGGATGAGTAGCAGGCAGTTGAATTTGGGCATGCATTTCATCCGGATGTGAAAATACTGCCCCGTCACCAAGAAGTTAAAACACTTGACTACTACTACTCTAACTGGGATATGTTCCGGGTAGCCTCTGAGTATTGATGAATACACTGATACGGTGACTGAGTATATCAGGAAGCGTATATGAGATGTTGTGCCCACTGTGACTATTAAAATCTACCCTAACCAGGATAAATGGCAGCATTCGCGCAAAATTGAAAGCACGAACCACCACATTTAACCATGGCAAGGGGACTGGGAATATGGCCGAATACAAACAGTTACTCCCTCCGTAAGGCAATCAAACAGCCAAAACGTTAGTAGAGACAAAGTGGAGTCGCAATTCAACGTCTCAGAAGCAAGACATATGTGGCAGGGTTTACAGACAATGACGGACTGCAAAGGTAAAACCAGCCATGTAGCGGACACCGACGTCTTGCCTCCTTGCTTCCTCCGGCTGGCTGGAGTGTGACCAGCTGTCTGGAGTGTTTACAGACATATTCAATCTCTCCCTATCCCAGTCTACTGTCCCCACATGCTTCCAGATATCCACCATTGTTCCTGTACCTAAGAAAGCTAAGGTAACTGAACTAAATGACCCTGTAAATCTCCCTGTAGCACTCACTTCTGTCATCATGATGTGCTTTGAGAGACTAGTCAAGGATCATATCACCTCTACCTTACCTGACACCCTAGACACACTTCAATTTGCTTACCGCCCCAATAGATCCATAGCTGACACAATCGCCATCCAATTGCACACTGCCCTATCCCATCTGGACAAGAGGAATACCTGTGTAAGAATGTTGTTCATTGACTATAGCTCAGCATTCAACACCATAGTACCCTCCAAGCTCATCATTAAGCTCGAGGCCCTGGGTCTGAACCCCGCCCTGTGCAACTGTGTCCTGGAATTCCTGACGGGCTACCCCCAGGTGGTGAAGATAGGAACAAACACCTCCACTTCGCTGATCCTCAACACAGGGGGCCCACAAGAGTGCATGCTCAGCACCCTCCTGTACTCCCTGTTCACCCATGACTGTGTGGCCATGCACACCTCCAACTCAATCATGGGGAGGCAGGGTAGCCTAGTGGTTAGATCGTTGGACTGGTAACCGAAAGGTTGCAAGTTCAAATCCCCAAGCTGACAAGGTACAAATCTGTCGTTCTGCCCCTGAACAGGCAGTTAACCCACTGTTCCTAGGCTGTAATTGAAAATAAGAATTTGTTCTTAACTGACTTGCCTAGTAAAATAAAGGTAAAATTAAAATTAAAAAAAGTTTGCAGGTGACACAACAGTAGTAGGCCTGATTACCAACAATGACGAGACAGCCCACAGGGGCACTGTAAGTGTGGCGCCAGGAAAATACCCTCTCACTCAACATCAACAAAACAAATGAGCTGATCGTGGACGTCAGGAAACAGCAGAGGCAGCACCCCCTTATCCACATCGATGGGACCGCAGCAGAGAAGGAGGAATGCTTCAAGTTCCTCGGCATACACATCACTGACAAACTGAAATGGTCCACACAGATAGTGTGGTGAAAAAGGTGCAACAGCACCTCTTCAACCACAAGAGCCTGAAGAAATTTAGATTGGCACCTAAAACCCGCACAAACCTTTACAGATGCACAATTGAGAGCATCCTGTCGGGCCGTATGACCGCCTGGTATGGCAACTGCACCGCCAGCAACCGTATGGCTCTCCAGGGTGGTGCAGTCGGCCCAACGCATCACTGGGGGCAAACTTTCTGCCCTCCCGATGTCACAGAAAGGCCAAAAAGATCATCAAGGACAACAACCACCCGAGCCCCTGCCTGTTCTCCTCATTATCATCCAGGAGGTGAAGTCAGTACAGGTGCATCAAAACTGGGACCGTGAGACTGAAAAAAGCTTCTGTCTCACAAGGCCATCAGACTCTTAAATAGCCATCACTAACACATTAGAGGCTGCTGCCATATATACATAGACTTGTAATAACTGGCCACTTTAATGTTTACATATTTTGCAATACTCATCTCATATGTACAGTGCATTTCAGTCTCTCGATGTGCAAAACTGATAGAGACATACCCCAAGCGACTTACAGCTGTAATCGCAGCAAAAGGTGGCGCTACAAAGTATTAACTTAAAGGGGCTGAATAATTTTGCACGCCCAATTTTTCAGTTTTTGACTTGTTAAAACAGTTTGAAATATCCAATAAATGTCGTTCCACTTCATGATTGTGTCCCACTTGTTGTTGATTCTTCACAAAAAAATACTGTTTTATATCTTTATGTTTGAAGCCTGAAATGTGGCAAAAGGTCGCAAAGTTCAAGGGGGGCAAATACTTTCGCAAGGCACTGTATATACTGTATTCTATTCTATTCTTAGTCTATGCCGATCTGACATTGCTAGTCCAAATATTTATATATTCTTAATTCCATTCCTTTACTTTAGATTTGTGTGTATTGTTGTGAAATTGTTAGATATTACTTGTTCGATATTACTGCGCTGTTGGAGCTAGAAACAAGCATTTCGCTTTACCCACAATAACTGCAAAACACATGTATGTGACCAATAAAATTTGATTTGATTTTGATTTGATATACAGACAGACGATAAACAAGATATACAGACGATAAGGATATACAGACGATAAACAGGATATACAGACAACATACAGTGTGCAGAAGCAGAGTTTACACAAATCCACATGTGGTTTGTACACTATGTACACTACTATGTACACTATGTACACTGTAAACTAGGAACTACAATCTTCACTACAAACACTAACCTACATTATAAATGATAATGTGCGGTGGGGGAAATATGTATATGAAACAAGTCAGGTGCATATGAGGATGTGCAGAGAGTGCCGTTCTAGGATGATAGTGCAGGGCATAGTCCATGAATGAGAAGATCATTGTGGACCAGGTGGCCAGTGGGTGAGGGCCACAGCGTGAGCAAAGAAGCTGTTTGGGTGGCGGGATATTTTGGTCATAAGTGACCTGAACCGTTTGCCAGAGGGTAGTCCAGAGGGGGTGGAAGGAGTCGGGATAATCTTACCGCGCACTTTCAGCTCTGAAGTTGTGCAGGACCTAGATGGAGGGTAGGTTGCAGCCAATGACCCTGTCAACAGCCTGGACAATCCGGAGTAGTTTGCCGTTGGACCGGGTATTCGCATTCCCAAATTTGACAGTGATCGAGGAGGTGAGGATATACCCAATGATGGCTGTATAGAACCGGATCAGTATTGTCTGTGAGAGTCTGGATTTCTTCAGCTGACACAAGAAGTACATTTGCTGGTGTGCCTTCTTGGTGATCAATATGATGTTGTCCTCCTACTTGAGGTTGTGGGAGATAATGATTCACAGGAATTTGACTGTGCCAGCCAGCCATTGATTTCAAGGAGCTGAGATGGTGAGGGACGCTTCCTGAAGACAATAACTATCTCCACGGTTTGAAGTGTTTAGCTCCAGGTTATTGTGACTGCACCAGGCCAGTATCTGTTCAAACACTGTTCAAACACGGGTACATGGACTTGTCACCGTTGGAGATAAGGCAGACCAGGGTGGTGTCTTCTGCAAACTTGAGTAGCTTGACAGACACATTGATTGAGGTGCATTTTTTGGTGTAGAGTGAGGAGAGGGGAGAGCATGCAGGGGGAGAAGGAGAAAGACGGAGGAGGATCTAACAAAGAGAAAATTATCATCGGCGTCTGGATAGCTAAGAGATCAACAGCGGTAGAAGCGGTGGATGCTCTTATGTGTTTCATAAAAAGAAAGAGAGATGTAGAAGGAAAAGGCACCATCCAGTTTCATTCTATAGTGAGAGTGGATGTTGTTTCTCTCTATCCCAGTTTTTACACACACCCTTCATTACTGTTAGAGGAAGGGGAAAGTATGTGTAGGTACAGTGAGGAGATAAAGTATTTGATCCCCTGCTGATTTTGTACGTTTGCCCAGTGACAAAGAAATTATATGTCTATAATTTTAATGGTAGGTTTATTTGAACAGTGAGAGACAGAATAACAACAAAAAAATCCAGAAAAATGCATGTCAAAAATGTTATACATTTATTTGCATTTTAATGAGGGAAATATGTATTTGACCCCCTCTCAATCAGAAAGATTTCTGGCTCCCAGGTGTCTTTTATACAGGTAACGAGCTGAGATTAGGAGCACACTCTAATTAAAGGGAGTGCTCCTAATCTCAGTTTGTTACCTGTATAACAGAACACCTGTCCACAGAAGCAATCAATCAGATTCCAAACTCTCCACCACGGCCAAGACCAAAGAGCTCTCCAAGGATGTCAGGGACAAGATTGTAGACCTACACAAGGCTGGAATGGGCGACAAGACCATCGCCAAGCAGTTTGGTGAGAAGGTGACAACAGTTGGTGTGATTATTCGCAAATGGAAGAAACACAAAAGAACTGTCAATCTCCCTCGGCCTTGGGCTCCATGCAAGAACTCACCTCGTGGAGTTGCAATGATCATGAGAACGGTGAGGGATCAGCCCAGAACTACACGAGAGGATCTTGTCAATGATCTCAAGGCAGCTGGGCCCATAGTCACCAAGTAAACAATTGGTAACACACTACGCCGTGAAGGACTGAAATCCTGCAACGCCCGCAAGGTCCCCCTGCTCAAGAAAGCACATATACATGCCCGTCTGAAGTTTGCCAATGAACATCTGAATGATTCGGAGGACAACTGGTTGAAAGTGTTGTGGTCAGATGAGACCAAAATGGAGCTATTTGGCATCAACTCAACTCGCCGTGTTTGGAGGAGGAGGAATGCTGCCTATGACCCCAAGAACACTATCCCCACCATCAAACATGGAGGTGGAAACATTATGCTTTGGGGGTGTTTTCCTGCTAAGGGGACAGGACAATTTCACCGCATCAAAGGGACGATGGACGGGGCCATGTACCATAAAATCTTGGGTGAGAACCTCCTTCCCTCAGCCAGGGCATTGAAAATGGGTCATGGATGGATATTCCAGCATGACAATGACCCAAAACACACTGCTAAGGCATCAAAGGAGTGGCTCAAGAAGAAGCACATTAAGGTCCTGGAGTAGCCTAGCCAAAATCTGTGGAGGGAGCTGAAGGTTCGAGTTGCCAAACATCAGCCTTGAAACATTAATGACTTGGAGAAGATCTGTAAAGAGGAGTGGGACACAATCCCTCCTGAGATGTGTGCACACCTGGTGGCCAACTACAA
Source organism: Oncorhynchus masou masou (assembly GCF_036934945.1). Lineage (NCBI taxonomy): Eukaryota > Metazoa > Chordata > Actinopteri > Salmoniformes > Salmonidae > Oncorhynchus > Oncorhynchus masou. Next base: position 45,633,930 of record NC_088232.1, on the reverse strand, counting down.
GAAAGATCTGACCTCTGATTGCCAACAAGTGTTTTGCCACCAAGTACTAAGTTATGTTTTGCACAGGGTTCAAATACTTATTCTCCTCATTAAAAATGCAAATCAATTCATAACATTTTTGACATGCGTTATTCTGGATATGAAAATCAGCCCTCACTGTAATCCTGTCTAACACTGCTTTTTAAAAATATATAATGCTTAGTAGGACTGCATAAGTGTTCCTCTACACTTTCTGGAGGACTGAGTTTTGAAATCATTGGAATTAGACTACATGTAACGATTTTTGTTGGTGGAAGGAGAGGAGGACCAAAGTGCAGCGTGGTACTTATCCATAATACTTTTAATCCAGAATGAATACGCGAACAAAAACAACAAACGATAACCAAACAGTTCTGACAGGTGCAACAAACACCAACCAGATAATAACTACCCACAAATCATAGTGGGAAAACAGGCTACCTAAGTATGGTTCTCAATCAGAGACAACGATCGACAGCTGCCTCTGATTGGGAACCATACCAGGCCAAACACAGAAATACAAAACCTAGAACAAAACATAGAATGCCCACCCCAACTCCCTGACCAAACTAAAACAGAGACATAAAAAAGGAACTAAGGTCAGGACGTGACACTATGATTTCTAAGGAGATGGAGAAAACACCTGTCTCCGGAATACATCTTCAAATTAAGGGAAACCATGGCATCCGTGAGAGAGGGAGAAGCATGGATCCATGTATGCGTGTAAGATAGTCTAGCTACTGTAGCCACATTTTCAGATATTACTATTAATACAGTTCCTAATTTTGTCAGAAAGTCATTTTCATTTGAAGTTAAAGTGTACCTTTAGCTAGCTAACGTTAGCTGGTTGGCTTGCTAGCTAACATTTTGTGTATGATCATGTGTAGTAATATTATTCATATCTCACAGCCATTTGCATTGCAAGTTATAGCTTAATGTTAGCTAGCTAACATTGAACCTGGTTGGCTAGCTGCCTGCAGATTCATGCAGGGTAGTAACGTCATGAGTTTGGATTATGGTTCATTGTTTAGCTAGCTAGCTAGCTTCATGTCTTAACAAAAGACTCCACTATGCAAGTAACCATTTCAATAGAATGTTAATGATGTCACTGCGGCAACTGTTGATAGGCCTGACGAATTTACAAACGCTCAACACCAAGAGGTGGGACCAAGTCATGGTTTTACAAGTCACAAGTAAGTCTCAAGTCTTGGCACTCAAGTCCCAAATTAAGTCCCAAGTCAAGACAGCCGAGTCCAAGTCAAGTCTCAAGTCAAGACCGTCAAGTATCAAGTCAAGTCTCAAGTGCCAAACTTTGAGTTTCGAGTCCTAAACATGTCATAATGTGTGTGCTCTTCACCAAATGTAATACCATTTCATATTTAACAAGAGTAATAGTATAAACATTTACGCAAATCATGAATGTTTTTAAAATATATATATTTATAACTTTCCCAATTAACTTTATATATCCATGGAAATACATGGGTAGCCATGAGAAAGACACATCAATATGACAAAAACAAAAATATTGTAGTGCTCTCTCTCTCTTTCTCTCTCTCTCTCCAGATATACTCTAGACACCTAAAACAATCCTGCCATAAAGTTACAATCATTTATTAAAAGGTACATCTAAACAACTGACACTGAACTTCAAATAGGCCTACAATTTGAACACTGGCCTGAATGTCTGAGAAAAAAATAGAGATTCCAAAGATGGGAGAAAAAGCCTGAAGATGGACGCGCGTGTGTGTGTGTGTGTGTGTGTGTGTGTGTGTAATGCATAAACAGTTTCATTTTTTCTCTTATCTCAGGGCCCTACTGTATGATGCATTGCATTTGCAAAAGACCAAATTCGATAAAAGTCTGTCAGTCATTTGTGCACGATGAGGCCGCGGTATGATGCCACCATGGCTGAAGACATGCTCCCACTGAGCACTGGATGCTCTGCCAAGACCCTGATGGCCACTCGGAACAGTGAAGGAAGAGCCTTCCTGTTCATTGTCCAGAACAAGAAGGCATTCTGTCATTCGCATATGTCAAGATAGTGACTTAACTGTAGTGCTGGAGTGGTCCCAACAGCTTTCTTCTGCCTCTTACATTATGTTGCAAACAGCCCTTCTTGTCCAAGACTATGGTCCTCTCGCTCTTCCTCATCAACAAGAGGCACAGCTTGCTCAGTCCCTGTAGCATCTTGTAGAACCAGTTGTGGCAAAACATGTAAAAGCATAGCAGAATCAAAAAGTCCGGTATTAGAGTATTTGTGATGTAGTGGGTTAAACTGAAAAAGTATACTTGTTGCAGTCAATTGGATTAAATTATTAAATTATGAGAAAAAGTTACATTAAATAATATTTACCCTTCACTCTTTGTGCCACCTCCTCCTTGACCTCCTCCTTGACCAGCACATGGTGCTCCACCCACATCAGAGAAAAAGCAAGATCCAAGGCAGCTGCTTTGAGGTAGACTTACTTACTGTCAACCACTGACAGAAAGGGACGAAAACTCTTGTTTTCCACAATAGACAGAGGCAAGTTGCAACCGATAACCAGGTCGGACAGTATTGCATTGTTGATAGCTTTCTGCTGTGGATGATTCATGCTGTACTGCCCTACATGAGTCTCCATGAACTGTGAGATTGGAAACTGTTGTGGTTCACTTGTGACACTTTTGTTCACCTGGTATTGTTCAAATCTGTAAGCGTGTAATAAAGAATATTGAGCGGGGCAGTAGCACAATCTTGCCTGGTCTCAATCTTGGGTGCAATGATCACGATCCTGCACTGGTTGACTGTGTGGAGGCTCATTGATTTAATGTTATGTTAGCCTACATGCTATACTAGCAAGGTTATATATAGCTGCCGGCTATATTAGCCACGACTTACCGTTCTTTGTGCGGCTTCAAATGTCGAACAAAGATGAAAGTTGTTGCGCCTCCATCTGTAATTTTCTTCCCTTATGTTTGGCAAATTGCAATCCATTTTTTTTACTACAGCGTAGTCTGTATATCCGAAAATAATAATTTGGGGTATCATCTTTCCAATGGCTCAATCTGAATTCACCCGCCGACGTTCCTCCACATAGCCACGCACAATTTTTTCTCCGCTGGCACAATTTGATTGGCTGCTGTCCGATTCAAACGTTAATCCGTTAAATGAAGAGTTGGCATAATTTTTAATATTTGGGCTTGTATCAAGTCAGGTCAAGTCATAAGGTTCAAGTCCAAGTCGAGTCAATGGTGTTAAAGTCAAAATCGAGTTGCAAGTCAACATATTTGTGACTCGAGTCCAAGTCATGTGACTCGAGTCCACACCTCGGTCAACACCCATTTGATATGGCCGGTGTTAGTAAACGTTGGCAAAAAAAAGTGTACAACGTTGCCAGCAGCACAGTTGCAGTCACCAACGCTCTGGATAACATGAAAACAGCCTAACCAGCTCTGCTAGGGCGAGTAAAATGGTCAGAGTGAGCTGTTCTCTCATTTGTGTCTGGAAGTAGCTAGCAAGCTACCCAACATTAGCCAGTTAGCTTGGGTGCTTGACTGCAGTTGTTAGGACAGAATGATCGGATCAGAGATCGTTGGGGCTAAAGCTAAAATGGGTGTGAACAATGATGAATGGGTGTAGACAAAGAACAGGTCTCCAGTAGGTGTACCAAAAAATTCAAAGGCCATTTTCTCAAAGTGAGGTAACAAGTTGATCAACTTTCAAAGCAGAATTACTTTCCCATTGTTCCTCAAATGTAGTGTATGATATACCACTAGCTCTGAGTCTCTACTTTTATCCAATGTAAAAAACACCATGCTACAAATGACTGAATCGAGCCAGTCAGTCACAAATGTGCAGTTTTGTCACACAACACTATGCCACAGAAGTTTGTGTTGAAAAGGTACATTTTGAGGAAGTGTGCAATTGGCATGCTGACTGCAGGAATGTCTACCAGAGCTGTTGCCAGATAATTAAATGTTCATTTTTCTACCAATGTCGTTTTATAGAATTTGGCAGTACGTCCAACTGGACTGACAACCGCAGACCACGCCTCACCACACCAGCCCAGGACCTTCACATCCGGCTTCTTCACTTGCGGAAAATCTGAGACCAGCCACCCGGACAGTTGATGAAACTGAGGAGTATTTCTGTATGTGAGTTATCTGGGCCTGGCTCCCCTGTGAGAGGGCATATGCCCTTGCAGGCCCACCCATGGCTGTGCCCTTGCCCAGTCATGTGAAATCCATAGATTAGGGCCTAATGAATGTATTACAATTGACTGATTTCCTTATATGAATCAGAATCATAAAACACGGGACGAGATGTTAAAACTGTCCAATGTGCCAATAGATGGAATGCACTCACATGAGATTTGCTGTGATGTTGACAGAGTGGCATGGGAGATTTATTACTTAGACTGGGTTAAGATGTCAATTTTGGGACACATCCTCAGTAGTGTGCCTTCGAATCAGTGGGTGTTTCGGCCTTTAATCACTAAACACCCTCATCAAAGGTGACCAGCTAAAGGGTGATCAAGCCTTAGCTTGTGAATGGGACCAGAGTATCATGTCTGGCCTAAGGTTGGTAGAAGCAATCTCAGGTGGAAAAATGAGTTGCTGGCCAATATCGACAAACATCTTCCAGTCCCGAGCCATGGCTAGGTGTCCAGTTTCTGGCTTCGTAGGAGGATGCTTGGGCCTTTTCTGTCCCTCCCGGATGAATGCTGTTGTTTTGACGGGATTGCTTGTTTTTGGAGGTAATGAATTCGTTGCACTCCTCTTGGTCTCAAGTGCTGCAGCCAGTATCTTGAGGACCTGATTGTGCCTCCAGGTGTAGCGACCTTGTGAGAGGCTGGTCTTGCAACCTGTCATTATATGTCTGAGAGTCTCTGGAGCTGGGCAGAGGGGGCAGGTCGGGTCCTCGCCATACTATTGATGTAGGCTTTTTGGTGATGGAAGCACATCATAAACAGCTCTTATGGTGAAGCTGATGTTGCTTGCCTCCATTTGCCAAAGCTCACTCCAGTTGATCTTTCTCCTCTCCAGGCATTCCCACCGTATCCATTGCCCTTGTTTAGCAAGAGAGACAGACTTTGCACTTCTTGCTGTCTCCTCCTGTCTGCGCACCTCCTCAACCACCAGCTTCCTGCGTTCAGATGTTGTGTCCTTGGTTTGCTTTCTGCCAGACCAAAGCCTCCTCCTCCATGCTGGATATTCCCCACAATGTATTGGTGTCTCAGGGCTGATCTTGCTTGCTGCACAGCCTTGGATGATGTCCATTTCCGTCCAGTTTGTAGGTGCAGCCTTGCTAATGGTCTGGTCTTTGGAGTCCTTCAATGTGATCTGAAATGTTACTTTAGAGCACTTGTACTCCTCCGTTAGACTTGTAAGAGGTAGTTCAAGGACCCCTTTGCCATAGAGGCCGATGTTACTCAGGCATCGTGGGACACCCAGCCATTTCTTCACGTATGAGGTAATGGTTCGCTCCATCTTCTCCACTGTTGTTATTGGGACCTCATAGACAGTGAGTGGCCACATTACCCGGGGGAGAAGTCCAAACTGTAGGCACCAAAGCTACAGCTTCCCAGGCAGTAGGGTTTTGTTGATGTTCTCAAGACCATCGGCGATGTCCTGCCTTACTTGCTGCACTTGATCTTTATCCCGGAGGCTTTCGTGGTACCATCTACCCAGGCTCTTGACGGGTTGCTCAGACACCGTTGGTATCGGGTCATCTCCAATGCAGAACCTCACATCTTTAAGCTGTCCCTTGACTATGTAGATGCTTCGAGATTTGCTCGGCTTGATTTTCATCCGGGCCCAATTGATGTTATCCTGCAGTTTTGCAAGTAGCCGCCTGGTGCATGCTGCAGTGGTGGTCAGTGTAGTCATGTCATCCATATATGCTCGGATAGGTGGGAGACGGAGCCCTTCCTTAGTTCCCTCACCGTTGACCACCCATCTCGATGCTCGGATGATGACTTCCATGGCCATAGTGAAGGCCAGAGGTGAAATTGTACAGCCTGCCATTATGCCTACTGAACTGTAAATCAGTAAAATCATTGAAACTGTTACAGTGGGGCAAAATAAGTATTTAGTCAGCCACCAATTGTGCAAGTTTTCCCACTCAAAAAGATGAGAGAGGCCTGTAATTTTCATCATAGGTACACTTCAACTATGACAGACAAAATGAGAACAAAAAACATCCAGAAAATCACATTGTAGGATTTTTTATGAATTTATTTGCAAATTATGGTTGAAAATAAGTATTTGGTCAATAACAAAAGTTTATTTCAATACTTTGTTATATACCCTTTGTGTCTGGAAGTAGCTTCAGTGGAAGCGGCCAGAAAGGAGACTGGACCGAGAGCAACACTCAAACAAACGACCGCTGCAGCCTACTAGCCAAAAATCCTTCGGTTCCATCCTGCTTCCGGTGTTATATTGGGAAATGACTGCCTATGGAAGTTTCCAACCTCCATCTGCGTTACGTCACTCTGATGGGTTAACTTCAAATCGTAGTCCAAATGTTTCAAAGGGCCCATATGGATTTTGATTACTGTCCAAACGGTCTTGCCACCTTTCATCATCGATCCAACAGGGATCCATAGATCCTCATTAGGGTCAATGTTCTCTCCCTGCAGTAACCTTCTCATCAATCTCATTAATGACACCACACTGATAATTACCTCTCTCTGCATTATTTCACATCTGAACTGTAATCGTGACCTATATAACTGTAATGTGGGCTTCATTTATGGGAATACAACTCCTAGGGACTGTAAAAGTATCATGTTTCTAATGATATCTCGAGGAATCCAGTATGGACTTAAAAAGTGAATATATCTTTGATAGCATTCTCTATCTATCTAACTTAAACTCCAAAAATAAGGCAAAAGGAAAGGGGATACCTAGTCAGTTGCACAACTAAATGTATTCCCCATTTAACCCAACCACTCTGAATCAGAGAGGTGCAGGTGGCAGCTTTCATTGGCATCCACGTCATCGCACATTGTTGTTGACCGTATAGAATTTTGCCGAATTAAATACACTCTGCACTCTATGCATTTGCTGGTTACAATCTCCAAATGGGAAAGCAGATACATTCCAGAAGTGCTCTCAATGATTGGACGAGAGCTGGCAACCTAAGAAACTGTGACGTGTGACCAGTGTGAGTCCTCCTGGAGAGTTTTTCTACTCGTGCTCATTGAGTTAGACTACTACCTATACCCTGAGGACCCTAAAAGAACTTCCCTCATGCCCTAATACTGTAGGTAATTTGGACCATGATGTTTTTATAATGAGGCTGGGGATTAGGGCTTCTTCTAGCTTTCCTCCTGAATTGAAGATGTTGAACAGTAGTACCAATTTGAAGGTGGAGATTAAACGCTAGTACCCTCAATTGGTGCTTCCGAGAATACTGCTTCAGTGGAAGCGGCCAGAAATGAGACCGAGAGCAACACTCAAACAAACGACCGCTGCTGCTCTTGCAAGTGAATCCGGTGGTATAACCATTACACGTGTGTCCGTGTTGTTTTCGCACAACCTTTAACACAGGCTAGTGAATATGCCTGAGCAAATCTGAATTTGCCTCTGAATTTGCCAGTTTGCCGACGGTAATCTGCGGTGGAGGGTGACCATCTAAATTGAGCCCTCGGAGACCCATCTCCCAGAGAGAGCAGCATTGTTAGAGCACTGCAGGGACTAAGAAGGTCCCACAACTTCTGAGATAAGGGCTATCAGCTCTATGGCTCCACTGAGAGTTAGCATTGCAATCTGGTACCTCTGTGGAGCCTATACCACAGCTCAGAGAGACATGCCATAGATGAAGGCTTCAGTGACTATGGGACAGTTTTAGCTACCAGGCTATGCCAATGTGAGCAGCAAAGCGGAATACCAATAGGATGGTGCCTGGTGATTTGACCCATGTGGCCCTGTATGTTAGTGTGACCTAAATAAGCATTAAAGGGATAGATTTCTACTATGATGATATGGCTTTCTAATTAGCTATATCCATAGGGTCTTAATGATCTTCAAAATGACTCAGTAATCATGATTTAGAGTCATATTTAATAATTGTTTGATTCCTGTATTGTGGTACAGTTTACATACATTATAAAAGCAAATGTACTGCATTGAACATACAAGCAAGCAAGTGCATGCCATTTTTTAAACTCTCATTTAAACACAATTCATTTCTCCCCAGTAGTCTTTGTAGCTTTCAGGGGAACCAATGATTGCTTATCATTACAATTTGCATATGCAGATAATTCTAATACAGTTGGGGCTAATCCTTCACTCCAAGTGGTGGATAACAGACCATTTCTAGCTTTTAATCTGTTAATGAAATTTGTTTGCGGGTTGAGTTGAGTCATCACCATAATTATTAGAGGAAATTAATTGTTTTAAGTTATCGGACAATTATGAGTATTGTATACCTCATTTGCATATATGAATTAATGACATTAATGTGTCATTAATTGATATGATTTTCATGGTCGTTATGGTGCTCGTCACGTACAAGGATACATGGGCTTCAGGTATGCAGTGGGAGAGCCCTATTCCCAAATTAGTTGGTGGTTAAAGTTCAGAAACATAGACTGCTATTTGCATATAAAAGTGCTTATTTTCTAGTCAATCAGTATTGTGTTTTAAATGTGTCTTTCAAATTCACATTCCAAGGTCTCGAAAATGCTTTCCGTGATCAGTTCTATGTTTAAAGGACTAACCCATCTCATAATTTATGCATATGGTGACCCATTACTGTATGTATGTGAGTATATCACTAATTCTTAGAGCTCATACCTTCATTGAACTGGCCTATTCAAAACCTTGCAGCTTGTTCTACTGACAGCTCCAGCCTGATAGCCAACTTTGAATCGGCAAACGGATGTTTGGGAATTTTAGCTGTTTACTTGCTTAAGGTCTTCAGACACAATTCCCTCAATCTGTGGAAACAACCTCTGTCAGGACCTAGAGTTTGTTTGATACATTGTCCCTGGTGTCTTGATTTAGACAAATTAAACATCAGTTTGTCGATTCAAATTTGGCCTTCTGGTTGGTGTTGTCAGTAGATCAAGCTGCAAGGTTTTGAATAGGCTTGCCCAGCAGCACTGTAACCAAACACAGAGGTAGTCATTGAACACCAACACTGTCAGTTCTCATCATTCCCCAAGACCCTGAGGGCCAGAGTGTTGCTTGTGAATGAGGCGCTTACTTTGTGTTCCTCAGTCCTGATAACCACCCTGGAGACCGTTTCCATTCTGAGATGTGCTTTCTGCTATTTTCAGCTCCAGAATGTGAGAACTGGAACTATCATAAGCCCCTAGATTGTAATCCTGAGAGCTGGATGAAATAAAACTGGTGCTCATTGAGCAACTCCACCTATTGCAACAATACGCCTTGCACATAATCTATTTATTACAATGTTTCCAGAGAGACAAACAACAGATCATATGCTATCATGTGGTTAATTTCCAGTATTTTGTTGTTTTGACCTTTGTGTCTTTGGCTATGCCGAATTAAGTGATATGACATGCTATTCTATAAAATAATTTATCCATAATTAATATTACCTGATTGAGATAATCATGTAAATGTAATTAACTAGAGAGTCGGAGCACCACAAAATAATATTTATAGAGCTGTTATCTTCTGAATAAACTCTTATAGACCTAGTAATATTTTACATCAATAGCAGTCAATATTAATTGTCATCTTAGTTCAGTTTCATCTGAAAGTTGTAAATTCTTGGTTGCACGAACCCTGGCTGCACGAACCCTGGCTAACAAGTTGAATCAGCAATACAAAAGTGGGTTGAATTATCTATTTAATAAATACCTAACTAATCACACAGAATTACACATACACATAATTAAATCATAACTTGATTACAAATTACGTCATATAGGAAAACGTCCCTAGTGGGTGGAACTGATATGACAGCTTGTTACACAAAAGAAAAGGGCTGGGTTTGAGTGAAAGAGTGGGAAGACTGAGGAACAAAGGGTGAAGCTGTGCTATCGTAAATACAGAATCTTATGCATTCTAAATTACCGCCCATTTGGAAAAGGAAAATGCAATAAATATTTACTCTGAGCTGCGCTTCGGTAGGTTGGTGGTAGATGGAAGGCCGTGTTGCCCAACCGAGTCCTTGGTCCTTTGAAGAATGTCTCTGGTAAATTGGATGCATTGTAGTAACGTCATTGTGTGGTAGACGGGATACTCTGTCTGTTCCTGCCTAACCCTCGTTTGCAGTGGCTGTTGCTAACGCAACGGCTAGGAGGTATCACTTCTGTAGTGAATAAGAGGTCAAAGTTCATACCATTCGCAAAAAAAGCTCACGCTGATGTTGGCTTCGTTCTGTAGTTATTATCTGAACCATTCTGACATCGGACGGTCGTCCTCACATCCACGGAACAGGAGGTGATATTGTCGTCAAGGCTTTATATAGAAAGGGGGAGGAGGGAGTGTTTGAAAAGTTTTAAAGCCCATGTCCCTTCACAGGGGCGAGCCACTGATTGAAAACCCAAAACCCTTATGAAAACCCAATCTCACATTTTAGAAGCTAAAATAACATTTCAACCCATCACGAATAATTTCATATTCAAACATTTAAATTGAACAACAATTCCATGTGAATCTGATAACTCTGATGTGTAGACTTTCCACTGTAGAGTTTATGTCATCTTATCATTGATGAGAATGTCTCAGATGACAACCAAACTGACATGATATTCATTAAGTACTGTACCACTGCATATGTTCAATTGGTCGGATTACCAGAATATAGTTCCTTTCCCCCCCCCTTCTGATGTTCCCAGAATCTCTATGTTAACCAAGGGTTTTGCAAATGTAACATAAGTAGGGTAGAGAGAGGAACAAGGGGGGGAAGAGGTATTTATGACTGTCATAAACCTACCCCCAGGCCAACGTCATGACATGACTGATGAAAGATACATGCAAAAACAGTATGTTTAAAAACAGGAAATACTTCTATCTGGAGTTTCACATACACTCAGAAATGTTTTTCTTCTCCTTGAACCCCGCAAAGTTATATGGGATCTATCTTGAACCCTCCACAGTGATGTGGAATTCATTTTGAACCATCCATAGTGATGTGGGATCCATCTTAAACCCTCCACTGTGATGTGGGATCCATCTTAAACCCTCCACAGTGATGTGGGATCTATTTGAAGCATTTGCATTATGGGTCAGAGAGTTCAGAACCCTGGCCAGGAGAGTTCAGAATCCTTGAACCTGAAAACAAGAGCCATCAGGTGTTAGTAATGTGATTCCTCCTCACATCTCTTAATGGAAGTGCATCTGAAATGGCATCAATATTACAGGCTAGCGTGTCTCACCATGCACAATGCTCCTTGTAAGCATACAAGACAGGTTTCACATCTGATTATGATTGCTCATAGCCACGCATTGGACATTCTTCTCCTGCCCCAAACATCGCTTAAGGCAACACAAGCCTTCATACATCCCCAATCTCTTCGTGTCAGATGCAAGACACAGTAATGGGCGCTGACATGGCTGCCCTTTTGAGTGTCTGTCGTGTCGTGACTTTAGTGGATGTTTCCTCCATTCTACCATACTCCACACCAGGCCCGGGTTGATTGCTTGAACTCCCTCCCCATTCCCCTTCTCCTCACTGAGAGCAAGGACTGGGGATGAGCCTGTCTCGTGGCCGTCCTCCGGGGACTCTGGGGGATCGTGTGCCAGTGTCACGCAAAACCCAGGGCAGCCTGTATAATCAAGCTGACATGCAGACATTAGGTGAGGCCCAGGCAGATATGGGCTCTAATACATAAATGATGGAGGTTAACTGTCACAGGGTGTAACGGAAGAAATGGTTGCCTCATTCCTTTCAATCTGACCGCTGCACATGTTGTTTTTGATGCGCTCGGCGGACTCCCTGTAATTGGCTTCTATGCAGGACGTAACTGTGTCTGTGTTGTGGTGGCGTAGTGCTGTAGGGTATCAGCACAAGCTGTGGAGCTTCGTGAATTTGCTTAATAACTAAGGTTCAAGCAAATCTCTTTGTGTTACCTTCAAATTAAGTTGCTGTACAATTTCCTCAAACAAAATCAGAATCAAAATCAGTTCACGACCTGTGTATGGCTCTGAATCTACAGATGTAGGATCTTAATTTGCTACAGGAAAATAATCCTGCTGCTTCAAGAAATGTGAATTACTATGTGGATTATAAGAAATGGACATTTATTTTGTAGGGGATGATAAATGTTTCGTTAGGGCAAATCAAGTCTTTGGAAGCCTTTTGAAACCTCAATCACACTACTAGTTTTCATTTCCTGTAGTGCAGGAAAATTCTAAGCAACAAAAGAGTGATCAAATTAAGATTCTACAGTACATCTGTATTGAATATTGTGTTTTAAATAATGAGATTTTCCTAGCCATTCCCTGCTTCATGTATTCTCCCGCCCATTTCTCAATTGGCCAACCGTATGATTGAAGAGTGTTACCTTCTCCGTATTTCCAAATATGGCATTGTACTTGATACCTGAAGTCAGATGTCAGCTGTTCACAGACTGTTATTCTATCTCCATTGCAATAATTAAAGAACATGTAATGTGGTAATTTATGACCACATCAGACTGGTTTTACCCTGAATCTGAAACTTTTGAACAGGAGGGGTTCTCATCTTCTTACACCTCAGGGTCTTTCATAACACAGCCATCTGAGAAAACTGCCAATGATTTAGGTACAATCCAACTATTTTTAAACTCTGTTATCACATGACCTTAGGATACAACATTCAGGTCTCTCTGTCTCTCTCTTTCTGTGTATATCTCTCTTTGTATCTCTCTGTCTCTTTTTCTCTCTCTCTCTGTCTCTCCCTCCATCTCTCTCTCCCCTGCTGTAACTCTTCTTCTTCTCCCTGGCCTGTCTCCAACCAAGCTGTCAGACGGAGGCCCTGTTCCAGCCCGGGCATTGACGTCAGGCGCTCGCGGGGCGCTTGTGTGTGGCATCTGCCAAATGACGAGAGCTTCTCAGCCAGAATGTCTGTCTGCCAGTGAGTAATTGGCACACATTTGAGCAGACACGTGCAGGTGGCTGTCTCAGCTCTGTAGTCCTTTTCCTTTTCCCCTCACAGGACCCCCGAGGGGCCAGTTTGAGCAGTGGTCCTGCTGCTCCAGGCCGATTGTGTATACATTATGTGCAACAATATCCTGCGCTCCTCCACAAACTTTAAGTGCCTGAATAAAATATAATTGGCCGTCTGGAGTTGCGCGTTATGGCATACATTCATTTTCAGATCTGAATAGTTTTTTGGGGGGCTTGAAAGGAGGATATTTGGTGTTTGTATATAACAGATGGCATTTGTTCGTTGGTCTTCCTAGCTAGCTAGTACGTCCTGCAATATGCCAGACTAAACCTGCCTTTCCCCTCTGTACAGCGATTAGCTGCTGCTTTAAGGCTGGTTACCTGTCAGACTCAAGGCCACGTTATGCACCAGAACGCTGGAGATTCCGTTCAGGCAGGTCACATAGCATGCAGGTAAAACCCTTACAGTATGGAAAGGACTTCTGGTATAAAGTTTAGCCAACCTCTGCCCAGTACTCTGCCCTGAACCTTAGTCACTGTTACTAGCTGGCTACCATCCAGTACTCTACTTCGCACCTTAGAGACTGCTGCTGTACATAGTTATTGAACACTGACAACTTTAATAATATTTACATACTGTTTTCCCACTTCATATGTATATACTGTAATGTAGTCATGGCTCATCCAATATAACTACTCCTCAACACACCTTTTCTATTCATATACCGTCCATACCACCATTATATATGTATAAACTGTCATGTCTTGTTATGTCTGTTCCTGTCCTTTCTCTTCACTCTCTCTCTCTGCTGGTCTTTTTAGGTTACCTTCTCTGTCTCTCATTCTTCAGCTGTTCTACATCTCCTCTAACTAGCTCATTCACTCTTTCACACCTGTTCTCTCTTCCCCCTCTGATTAGGTCTCTATTTCTTTCTCTGTTCCTGCTACTTTCAGTGTCTGATTCTTGTTTGTGTTTTTTGATGCCAGAAGCAAGCTGTCGTCTCGTTTGCTTCCACCTTGTCCTGTCCTGTCGGAGTCTGCCTGGCAGGTGCCACCTGCACTATACTAACGTTCTTTTTGTTCCGCTGACAACGTTGGAAGAGGATTTATGCCATTCCTGTTTTTTCATTAAAGAACTCTGTTTTCTGTTAAAACCGCTTTTGGGTCTTCACTCAAGTTCATAACAGAAGAATCAGACCAAGAATGGACCCAGCGGCTCCGGACCCTTTTCACTCCGCCGTCGAGATCCAGGGAGCGATGCTAGGCAGACACGAGGAGGAATTGTCTGCTGCTCGACATGCCGTTGAGACCCTGGCCGTCCAAGTCTCCGACCTCACAAGACAGGTTCACCAACTCCACCTCGATCCACCGCCCACTTCCAGGGTTTCCGAGTCTCCGGAGCCCAGGATCAACAACCCGCCGTGTTACTCTGGGGAGCCCACTGAGTGCCGCTCATTCCTCACTCAGTGTGATGTGGTGTTCTCTCTCCAGCCCAACACTTACTCCAGGAGCGCAGCCCGCATCGCCTACGTCATTTCTCTCCTTACCGGACGGGCGCGTGAGTGGGGCACGGCAGTCTGGGAGGCGAGGGCTGAGTGTATTAACCAGTATCAAGACTTTAAGGAGGAGATGATACGGGTTTTTGACCGTTCTGTTTTTGGGGAGGAGGCTTCCAGGGCCCTGTCTTCCCTATGTCAGGGGAATCGATCCATAACGGATTATTCTATTGAGTTTCGCACTCTCGCTGCCTCAAGTGACTGGAACGAGCCGGCTTTGCTCGCTCGTTTTCTGGAGGGTCTCCTTGTCGAGGTTAAGGACGAGATCCTCTCCCGGGAGGTTCCTTCCAGTCTGGACTCCTTAATAGCTCTCGCTATTCGCATAGAGCGACGGTTTGATCTTCGTCGCCGAGCTCGAGGAAAGGAGCTCGCGTTCTCCGCTGCTCCCCCTCTCCACATCACTGCCACCTGCCGCATCACTGCCACCCTCCTCCGCCGGCTCGGATGCTGAGCCTATGCAGCTGGGGGGTATCCGCATCTCGGCCAAGGAGAAGGAACGGAGAATCACCAATCGCCTCTGTCTCTACTGCGGCTCCGCTGGTCATTTTGTCACATCATGTCCAGTAAAAGCCAGAGCTCATCAGTAAGAGGAGGGCTACTGGTGAGCGCAACTACTCAGGCCTCTCCTTCTGGATCACGCACTACTTTTCCGGTCCATCTCCGCTGGCCCGGTTCATCTGCTTCCTGCAGTGCCTTGATAGACTCTGGGGCGGAGGGCTGTTTTATGGACGAGACCTGGGCTCGGGAACATGACATTCCTCTCAGACAGTTAGGGAGCCCACGGCCTTGTTCGCTTTAGATGGTAGTTCTCTCCCCAAGATTCAGCGTGAGACGCTGCCTTTAACCCTCACTGTCTCTGGTAATCATAGCGAAACCATTTCTTTTTTAATTTTTCGTTCACCTTTTACACCTGTTGTTTTGGGTCATCCCTGGCTAGTGCGCCATAACCCTTCTATTAATTGGTCTAGTAATACTATCCTATCCTGGAATGTTTCTTGTCATGTAACCTGTTTAATGTCTGCTATCCCTCCTGTTTCCTCTGTCTCTACTTCACAGGAGGAGCCTGGCGATTTGACAGGGGTGCCGGAGGAGTATCACGATCTGCGCACGGTGTTCAGTCGTTCCAAGGCCACTTCTCTCCCTCCACACCGGTCGTATGACTGTAGTATTGATCTCCTTCCGGGAACTACTCCCCCCCGGGGTAGATTATACTCTCTGTCGGCTCCCGAACGTAAGGCTCTCGAGGATTATTTGTCGGTTTCGCTCAACGCCGGTACCATTGTCTCCTCCTCCTCTCCCGCCGGAGCGGGGTTTTTTTTTGTTCAGAAGAAGGACGGGTCCCTGCGCCCATGCGTGGATTATCGAGGGCTGAATGACATAACAGTTAAGAATCGTTATCCGCTTCCTCTTATGTCTTCAGCCTTCGAGATCCTGCAGGGAGCCAGGTTTTTCACCAAATTGGACCTTCGTAACGCCTACCATCTCGTGCGCATCAGGGAGGGGGACGAGTGGAAGACGGCGTTTAACACTCCGTTAGGGCACTTTGAATACCGGGTTCTTCCTTTCGGCCTCGTTAACGCTCCAGCTGTCTTTCAGGCACTAGTTAACGACGTCCTGAGAGACATGCTGAACATTTTTGTTTTCGTTTACATGGATGATATCCTGATTTTTTCTCCGTCTCTCTCGATTCATGTTCAGCACGTGCGACGCGTCCTCCAGCGCCTTTTGGAGAACTGTCTTTATGTGAAGGCTGAGAAGTGCATTTTTCATGCCGCCTCTGTCCCTTTTCTCGGTTCCGTTATTTCCGCTGAGGGCATTAAGATGGATCCCGCTAAGGTCCAGGCTGTCATTGATTGGCCCGTTCCTAAGTCACGCGTCGAGCTGCAGCGCTTTCTGGGCTTCGCTAATTTCTATCGTCGTTTCATCCGTAATTTCGGTCAGGTGGCAGCTCCCCTCACAGCCCTTACTTCTGTTAAGACGTGCTTTAAGTGGTCCGTTTCCGCCCAGGGAGCTTTTGATCTTCTTAAGAATCGTTTTACATCCGCTCCTATTCTTGTTACACCTGACATCTCTAGCCAGTTTGTTGTTGAGGTTGACGCGTCAGAGGTGGGCGTGGGAGCCATTCTTTCTCAGCGCTCTCTGACGGCAAGGTCCATCCTTGCGCGTTTTTCTCTCATCGCTTATCGCCGTCAGAACGTAACTATGATGTTGGTAATCGCGAACTGCTCGCCATCCGCTTAGCCCTAGGCGAATGGCGACAGTGGTTGGAGGGGGCGACCGTTCCTTTTGTCGTTTGGACTGACCATAGGAACCTTGAGTACATCCGTTCAGCCAAACGACTTAATGCGCGTCAGGCTCGTTGGGCTCTGTTTTTCGCTCGTTTCGAGTTTGTTATTTCTTATCGTCCGGGCTCAAAAACACCAAGCCTGATGCTTTATCTCGTCTCTTCAGTTCTTCTGAGGTCTCCACCGACCCCGAGGGGATTCTCCCTGACGGGCGTGTTGTCGGGTTGACTGTCTGGGGAATTGAGAGGCAGGTAAAGCAAGCACTCGCTCACACTCCGTCGCCGCGAGCTTGTCCTAGGAACCTTCTGTTCGTTCCCGTTCCTACTCGTCCGGCCGTTCTTCAGTGGGCCCACTCTGCCAAGTTAGCCGGCCACCCCGGCGTTCGGGGTACGCTCGCTTCCATTCGCCAGCGTTTCTGGTGGCCCACTCGGGAACGTGACGCGCGTCGATTTGTCGCCGCTTGTTCGGTCTGCGCGCAGACTAAATCTGGGAACTCTCCTCCTGCCGGCCGTCTCAGACCGCTTCCCATTCCCTCTCGACCGTGGTCTCACATCGCTTTAGATTTTATCACCGGACTGCCTTCATCAGCGGGGAAGACAGTTATTCTTACGGTTGTCGATAGATTCTCTAAGGCGGCTCATTTCATTCCTCTCGATAAGCTCCCTTCTGCTAAGGAGACGGCTCAGATCATTATCGAGAATGTTTTCCGAATTCATGGCCTTCCGTCTGACGTCGTTTCCGACAGAGGCCCGCAGTTCACGTCTCAATTTTGGAGGGAGTTTTGCCGTTTGATTGGGGCTTCCGTCAGTCTCTCGTCCGGCTTTCATCCCCAGTCTAACGGTCAAGCCGAACGGGCCAATCAGACTGTTGGTCGCATTTTACGCAGTCTTTCTTTTCGTAACCCTGCGTCTTGGTCAGAACAGCTCCCCTGGGCAGAGTACGCCCACAACTCGCTTCCCTCGTCTGCTACCGGTCTATCCCCTTTTCAGTGTAGCCTCGGGTACCAGCCTCCGCTGTTCTCATCTCAGCTCGCCGAGTCCTGCGTCCCCTCCGCTCAGGCTTTTGTCCAGCGTTGCGAGCGCACCTGGAAGGGGGTCAGGTCGGCACTTTGCCGTAATAGGGCGCAGACTGTGAGGGCCGCTAATCGGAAGCGTAGGACCAAGAGTCCTAGATATTGTTGCGGTCAGAGAGTATGGCTCTCCACTCAGAACCTTCCCCTTAAGACAGCTTCTCGCAAGTTGGCCCCGCGGTTCATTGGTCCGTTCCGTATTTCCCAGGTCATTAATCCTGTCGCAGTGCGACTTCTCGCTATACACCAAGTCACTTGGCTCTGTCATAACCTCACATGGTCTCTCCTCCCGATCTGCATGACCTGGCGACCCTCGCTATCTTCGTCGCGTTCACCCGGTCTTCCATGTCTCCTGTGTTAAGCCCGTTCTTCGCGCCCCGCTCGTCCCTCCCCCCCCATCCTTGTCGAGGGCGCACCCATCTACAGGGTTCGTAAGATTTTGGACATGCGCCCTCGGGGCCGTGGTCATCAGTACCTAGTGGATTGGGAGGGGTACGGTCCTGAGGAGAGGAGTTGGGTTCCCTCTCGGGACGTGCTGGACCGTTCGCTGATCGATGATTTCCTCCGTTGCCGCCAGGTTTCCTCCTCGAGTGCGCCAGGAGGCGCTCGGTGAGTGGGGGGTACTGTCATGTCTTGTTATGTCTGTTCCTGTCCTTTCTCTTCACTCTCTCTCTGCTGGTCTTTTTAGGTTACCTTCTCTGTCTCTCATTCTTCAGCTGTTCTACATCTCCTCTAACTAGCTCATTCACTCTTTCACACCTGTTCTCTCTTCCCCCTCTGATTAGGTCTCTATTTCTTTCTCTGTTCCTGCTGTTCTACATCTCCTCTAACTAGCTCATTCACTCTTTCACACCTGTTCTCTCTTCCCCTCTGATTAGGTCTCTATTTCTTTCTCTGTTCCTGCTACTTTCAGTGTCTGATTCTTGTTTGTGTTTTTTGATGCCAGAAGCAAGCTGTCGTCTCGTTTGCTTCCACCTTGTCCTGTCCTGTCGGAGTCTGCCTGGCAGGTGCCACCTGCACTATACTAACGTTCTTTTTGTTCCGCTGACAACGTTGGAAGAGGATTTATGCCATTCCTGTTTTTTCATTAAAGAACTCTGTTTTCTGTTAAAACCGCTTTTGGGTCTTCACTCAAGTTCATAACATAAACAGTCAATGGTTTGGACACACCTACTCATTCAAGGGATTTTATTTATTTGTACTATGTTCTACATTGGAGAATAATTGTGAAGACATCCAAACTATGAAATAACACATATGGAATCATGTAGTAACCAACAAAAAATTGTTCAAGAAATCTAAATATATTTTATATTCTTCAAAGTAGCTACCCTTTGCCTTGATGACAACATTGCACACTCTTGGCGTTCTCTCAACCAGCTTCACTTAGAATTCTTTTCTAACAGTCTTGAAGGAGTTCCCACATATACTGAGCACTTGTTGGCTGCTTTTCCACTCTGCGATTCAATTCATCCCAAACCATCTCAGTTGGGTTGAGGTCGGGTGATTGTGGAGGCCAGGCCAGCTGATGCAGCACTCCATCACACTCCTTCTTGGTCAAATAATCCTTACACATCTTGGAGGTGTGTTGGGTCATTGTCCCGTTGAAATACAAATGATAGTCCCTCTCAGCACAAACCAGATGGGATGTCGCTGCAGAATGCTGTGGTAGTCAAACTGGTTAAGTGTGCCTTGAATTCGAAATAAATCACAGACTGTGTCAACAGCGAAGCACCTCCAACACCATCACACATCCTCCATGCTTCAAATCAAATCGAATGTTATTTGTCACATGTGCCGAATACAAGAGGTGTAGTAGACCTTATTGTGAAATGCTTACTTACAATCCCTTAACCAACAATGCAGTTCAAGTAATATAGTTAAGAACATATTTACTAAATAAACTAAAGTTTAAAAAAATTAAATTTTAAAAAATAACAAGAAAATGACATAACAATAATGATGATATACAGTATACAGGGGGTACCGGTACTGACTCAATGTGCGGGGGTACAGGTTAGTCGAGGTCATTTGTAAAGTGACTATACATTGGTATTAGACAGCAGTAGTGTACAATCAAAAGGGGGGGATCAATGTAAAGAGTCTGGGTGGCCATTTGATTGATTGTTCAGTCTTATGGCTTGAGGGTAAAGGCTGTTAAGGAGCCTTTTGGTCCTAGACTTGGCGCTACAGTACCACTTGTCTTGTACATTTTTGGGGCCTTCCTCTGACATATATAAGTCCTGGATGTCAGGTAGTTTGGCCACAGTGATGTACTAGGCCGTACACAATACTCTCGTACACAGTACCCAAATCTTTTCTGTCTCCTAAGGGGGAAAAGATGTTGTAGTACTTTCTTCACATCTGTCTTGGTGTGTTTGGACCATGATATTTAATTGGTTATGTGGACACCAAGGAACTTTAAATTCTCGACCCCCTCCACTTCAGCTCCATCGATGTTAATGGGGGCCTGTTTGGCCCTCCTTTTCGTATAGTCCGCGATCAGCTCCTTTTTCTGGCTGGCATTGAGGGATAGGTTGTTGCCCTGGCACCACACTAACAGGTCTCTGACCTCCTCCCTATAGGCTGTCTCATCGTTGTCAGCGAACTTAATGATGGTGTTGGAGTCGTGCTTGTCCACGCAGTCATGGGTGAACAGAGAGCACAGGAGGGGACTAAGCACACACCCCTGAGGGGCCCTAGTTTTGAGGATCAGCATGGCAGATGTGTTCTTTCCTACCCTCTCCACCTTGGCGCGGCCTGTCAGGAAGTCCAGGATCCAGTTGCAGAGAGAGGTGTTTAGTCCCAGTGTCCTTAGCTTAGTGATGAGCTTTGTGGGCACTACGGTGTTGAATGCTGAACTGTAGTCAATGAACAGCATTCTCACATAGGTGTTCCTTTTGTCCAGGCGGGAAAGGGCAGTGTGGAGTGTGATTAAGATTGCGTCATCTGTGGATCTGGTGTGTGCGATTTGGGGTGGGTCTAGGATTTCCACCATGATGGTGTTTATTTGAGCCATGACCAGCCTTTCAAAGCACTTCATGGCTAAAGTGAGTGCTACTGGGCCGGTAATAATTTATGCAGGTTACCTTTGCTTTCTAGCACACAGGGACTATGGTGGTCTGTTTGAAACATGTAGGTATTACAGACTCGGTCAGGGAGAAGTTGAAAATGCCAGTGAAGTCACTTGCCAGTTAGTCTGCGTATGCTTTGAGTACATGTCCTGATAATCCATCTGGACCCGCGGCTTTGTGAATGTTGACCTGTTTAAAGGTCTTGCTCACACTGGCTGCGGAGAGCGTGATCACACAGTCATCCGGAACAGCTGGTGTTCTCATGCATGCTTCAGTGTTGCTTGCCTCGAAGCGAACATAAAAGGTATTTATCAAATTTTGGTAAGCTTGCGTCACAGGGCAGCTCACACCTGGGTTTCCCTTTGTAGTCCATAATATTTTTCAAGCCCTGCCACATACAACGAGCATCAGAGCCGGAGTAGTAGAATTCAATCTTAGTCATGTATTGATGCTTTGCCTGTTTGATGGTTCATCTGAGGGCATAGCGGGATTTCTTATAAGCGTCCGGATTAGTGTGCCGCTACTTGAAAGCTTTAGCTCTAGCCTTTAGCTCAGTGCGGATGTTTCCTGCAATCTATGGCTTCTGTTTCAGAAATATACGTACGGTCACTGTGGGGATGAGGTCGTTGAAGCACTTATTGATGAAGCCGGTGACTGAGGTGATATACTCCTCAATTCCATTGGATGAATTTCTGAACATGTTCCAGTCTGCGCTAGCAAAACAGTCCTGTAGCATAGCATCCGCAACATCTGACCACTTCTGTATTGCGCAAGTCACTGGTACCTCCTGCTTTAGATTTTGCTTGTAAGCAAAAATCAGGAGGATATAATTATGGTCAGATAGGCCAAATGGAGTGCGAGCTTTGTATGCGTCACTATGTGTGGAGTAAAGGTGGTCTAGAATTAGGTAAAACTGATTTAATTTATCCTGCATTAAAGTCCCCGGACACAAGGAGCGCCGCTTCTGGATGAGCATTTTCTTGTTTGCCTATGGCCTTATACAGATCGTTGAGTGCAGTCTTAGTACCAGCATCGGTTTCACAGTGGGAACCACATAGGGAGACCATCCGTTCAACTACTCAGTGTCTCACAAAGATATGGCGGTTGGAACCCAAAATATCAAATTTGGACTCATCAGACCAAAGGACAGATTTCCACCAGTCTAATGTCCATTGCTTATGTTGCTTGACCCAAGCAAGCAAGTATTTCTTCATATTTGTGTCCTGTAGTAGTGGTTTCTTTGCAGCAATTCGACCATGAAGTCTTGATTCACACAGTTTCCTCTTAACCTCTCTAAGGTATGTGAGACGCTAGCGTCCCATCTGGCCAACATCCAGTGAGGTTGCAGAGCACCAAATTCAATTACAGAAATGCTCATTATAAAAATTCAGAAAACAAAACATATTTTACATAGGTTTAAAGATTAACTTCTTGTTAAACCAGCCACAGTGTCATATTTATAAAATGCTTTTTGGCAAAAGCATACCTAGCCCAGAACATAGCCCAGTTGACAAATTATTACAAACAGTAACCAGCCAAGCAGAAGCGTTATAAAACTCAGAAATAGAGATAAAATTAATCCCTTGCCTTTGATGATCTTCATATGGTGTTAATCAGAAGACATTAATTTACTCAATAAATTTCCTTTTGTTCGATGAAGTCTCTTTATATCCAAAAAAACTCTGTTTTGTTAGCATGTTTTCTTCCGTAATCCACAGGCTCAAACTCAGTCAAAACAATCAGACAAAAAAATCCAAATTGTATACGTAAAGTTTATAGAAACATGTCAAAAAACATGTCAAATGTTTATATTCAATCCTCAGGTTGTTTTTTAGCCTAAATGATCTATAATATTTCAACCGGACAATAACGTTGTCAATATAAAAGGTAAACAAGAAATGAGCCTTAAAAAAACTCTGCGACACGTTAGGGTCCACTCGTTCAGACTGGTCTTACTCCCTCATTTCTAAGAATACAAGCCTGAAACGATGTCTAAAGACTGTTGACATCTAATGGAAGGCATAGGAACTGCAAATGGATACTGTAATTGCATTGATTAAAAAACTACAAAACCAAAAGAAAAACTACTTCCTGAATGGATTTTTCTCAGGTTTCCGCCTGCTTAATCAGTTCTGTTATACTCATAGACACTATTTTAACAGTTTTGGAAACTGTAGAGTGTTTTCTATCCAAATCTACCAATTATATGCATATCATATCTTCTGGGCCCGAGTAGCAGGCCATTTAATTTGGGCATGCTTTTCATCCAACATTCTGAATGCTGCCCCCTACCCTAGAGAGGTTAACAGTTGATGTGGAGATGTGTCTGTTACTTGAACTCTGTGAAGCATTTATTTGGGCTGCAGTTACTGAGGCTGGAAACTCTACTGAACTTATCGTCTGCAGCAGAGGTAACCCTGGGTCTTCCATTCCTGTGGCTGTCTTCATGAGAAGGTTTTTGCAACTGCACTTGAAGAAACTTTCAAAGTTCTTTACATTTTCCGAATTGACTGACCTTCATGTCTTAAGGTAATGATGGACGGTCGTTTCTCTTTGCTTATTTGAGTTGGCTTGCTATAATATGCACTTGGTCAATTACCAAATAGGGATGTCTTCTGATTAGCATACCTACCTTGTCACAACACAACTGATTGGCTGGAACACATTTAAGCAAGAAATAAGTTCCACAACTTAACTTTTGACAAGGCACACCTGTTAATTGAAATACATTCCAGGTGACAACCTCATTAAGCTGTTTGAGAGAATGCCAAGAGTGTGCAAAGCTGTCATCAAGTCAAAGGGTGGCTACTTTGAAGAATCTCAAATATAAAATATATTTTGATTTGTTTAACACTTTTTTGGTTACTACATGATTACATATGTGTTATTTCATAGTTTTGATGTCTTTACTATTAATGTAAAATGTAGAAAATAGTAAAAATAAAGAAAAACCCTTGAATGAGTAGGTGTGTCCAAACTATTGAAGGTACTGTAAAGATCTATATTCAGACTCTGACATTGCTCGTTCTGATGTTTCTTAATTTCTTTTTTAAAACTTTTTGGTGCGTGTTGTTTTGTGTTGCTAGGTATTATTACTGCACTGTTGGAGCTAGAAACACAAGCATTTACCAGCACCTGCGATATCATCTGGAAATCTGTGTAAGCGACCAATCAACTTTCATTTGATTTTATTTAAAGGTCCAGTGCAGTCAAAACATGATTTCCTGTGTTCTATATCTATTTCCACACTATGAGGTTGAAATAACACTGTTCAATTATGAAAATTAGTGTAAGAGCTGTTTTGGGGAGATTAGGTTTCCAAAGCTATCGATAATTTACCAAAGTTACTGGAATCTTCTGTAATTTTGATAACTAACAGAAGATATATGGCAATCTGTATGGTAACTTTGGTAATTTATACTAGAATAACTTATAAGAAATATATACACTATATAAGCAAAAGTATGTGGACATCCCTTCAAATTAGTGGATTCGGCTATTTTATCCACACCAGTTGCTGACAGGTGTATGAAATCAAGCACACAGGCATGCAATCTCCATAGACAAACGTTGTCAGTAGAATGGCCTTACTGAAAAGCTGTAACTTTTTTTATCGGATTCCACCTTTCCAACAAGTCAGTTCGTCACATTTCTGCCCAGCTAGAAGTCTAGGAGCAACAACGGCTAAGCAGTGTGGTAGGCCACACAAGCTCACAGAACAGAAATGCTGAGTGCGAGTAAAAATCGTCTGTCCTCGGTTGCAACACTCACTACCAAGTTCCAGACTGCCTCTGGAATCAACATCAGCACAATAACTGTTAGTCGGGAGCTTCATGAAATGGGTTACCATAGCTGCACAGCCACACACAAGCCTAAGATCACCATGCACAAGCGTCGGTTGGAGTTGTGTAAAGCTTGCCGCCATTGGACTCTGGAGCAGTGGAAATGTGTTCTCTGGAGTGATGAATCACGCTTCACCAACTGGCAGTCCAAGGGACGAATCCGGGTTTGGCAGGTGCCAGGAGAACGCTACCTGCCTAAAAGCGTAGTGCCAACTGTAATGTTTGGTGGAGGAAGAATAATGGTCTGGGGCTGTTTTTCATGGTTTGAGCTAAGTCCCTGTGCTTCCTACTTTGTGGGAACAGTTTGGGGAAGGCCTTTTTCTGTTTCCGCATGACAATACCCTCATGCACAAAGCGAGGTCTATACAGAACATTTTTGTCAAGATCGGTGTTGAAGAACTTGACTGGACTTCACAGAGCCCTGACCTCAACCCCATCGAACACCTTTGGGATGAATTGGAACGCCAACTTCGAGCCAGGACTAATCACCCAACATCAGTGCTCGACCTCACTAATGCTCTTGTGGCTGAATGGAAGCAAGTCCCCACAGCAATGTTCCAACATCTAGTGGAAAGCCTTCCCAGAAGAGTGGAGGCTGTTATAGCAGCAAAGTGGGGACCAACTCGATAATGATGGCCATGATTTTGGAATTAGATGTTCGACTAGCAGGTGTCCACATATTTTTGGCCATGTAGTGTATATTCATATAAAGTAATTTTTTTATCCGTGTCCATGACTCTCTGCCAATAACAGCTAGTTTTCAGTTTTCCACTCCCCACTAAGACCACTCACAGAAAGTCATAGCAAAATTCTTGCTTGAGAAGTTGCTTTTTGCTGAGAAGCAATTTAAAAAAAAATGGTTGAATCGACAGTGTTTCAACATCACAAAAATAATTGATGATGACATTGAATCAACGTGGAAAACTGATTGGATTTGCAAAAAGCCATAACCGTATGGGAATTTCATCTTTTTTTCACCCAACTTTGAACCGAATGACATGACATGGTGACATTCTTTGTTGATTTCATATTGAATTCACATTAGTTGACAACTCATCCAAATGTTAAATCAAAACTAGATGTTGAAATTAACTATGTGCCCAGTGTGTACTCAATTGTTAGCCAGAAATTATTTGATATTGAGTTCAAAACAGCTGCATTGGACCTTTAAATAATGTGTCTTTAACTATCAAGTTATTCCTGCACCAGTACCAAATCAATTCAAATTTGATTTGTCACATACGCAGAATATAACAGGTGTAGTAGACCTGACCGTGAAATGCTTACTTACAATCCTGTATTAACCAACAATGCAGTTCAATAAATAGTTTAGAAATTGTTTACTGAATAAACTAAAGTAAAAAGTCAAATTAAAAGTAACACAATAAAATAACAATAACGAGGCTATATACAGGGAGCATATGGGTATTTTGCCATACATTGCATGGCAGAAAGCAGTGTACATGTGCCATAGACATGTGTAGCAACAGTAATAAAATGTTTTGTAGGATAAAACCTAGTATTCAGCTTCTGCCGCTCTAATTTTTGGCATATATCAAAGTTGTGTTGAATACTGTGATTTTAGAAGATGTTGATGCTGCCGTAACAGTTACTTAATTAACTGTTACACAACCAATAAGTAGCTAAATACATTGTTCCAACTCAACTCTCACCTTAGTGGCTCCATAAAAATGTTCTGGTGTTAATAACTAAGCTCATACAGCATCTAGATTCTACACCATAAAAACTGGCATGTATTATGGATTACATTTATTCTCAGTTCAGAAGCAGAAAAAACTCCTCAGCTCCAGTGTGCTTTAGAAGTGTAGCCTAAATCTCATTAGTATGTAAACGCTACCATAGTGGGTCAAAACAACGAGACCCTGTAGACTTCCACTCAGCATAATGTAGCTCCGCGTTTCTCCCATCGACAGCTACTGGAGCCCAGGGGAGGAGTTTTTGAAGAACCCAGACTACTGCTAGCCTCCCTGCCGATTCCTGCCGGCATTCAACAGCCTGGAAAGACCTGTGAGGGCTGGCCCTGAGGTCAATACATGATCCACACGCTTATCAACTCGTCTCCCAATAGCTGCCTTAAGCAAATTGTGAGGTGTGTGAGTCTGCATTGAGACTCAAGAGTGCTCTTGTCATCCTCTCCCTGCCTATCCAGTAACCTGAGTGGGCATCAGAGCCACACCCCCAATGTGACCTGAGTGGGGCTTCAGAACCACACCCCTAATGAGGCCTGAGTGGGCCTCCCATAGGCACACCCCTAATGACCCTGTCTCTCCAGTGACCTGTGTGGGCCTCAGAGCCACATCCCTAATGTGACCTGAGTGGGCCTCACAGAGCAACATCTCCAATTTGACCTGAGTGGGCCTCACAGAGCCACATCCCCAATTTGACCTGAATGGGTTTCACAGAGCAACATACCCAATGACCCGGTCTCCCAATGCGAGAGTCAGGCCTATTTACATGCTATTCATTCCACTACAGATTTTCATCTTGTTTCCATCGCTTTCCATGGAGATAAGAAAGGTCCCAGCGGAAAAAATTCCACATTTTTTATCTCTCCTGCTAATATAGATGACTGCTCTGGTACAGTACTGCTGGGCAGTGGTATGTTGGTATCTTAATGGCTCCCATCCGGTCGGCGAATGCTCTGCTGTGTGCAAAACGGAGCCGTAAATTAGGAGGCTGTGGTGAAAGTGGTCGGCAGGAGTGTCCTCTATTAGGGATGCAAAGGGAGGTTGAAGTTTCCCAGGAAACTACCAGAATTTCGGTAATTTTCAAGAATTGTATGTAGTTTATCACAATCTAGTGGCACTTTTAGTTGCTTACATTGTCACATGTGTCTGTAATTATCTCTATCCCTCTGTGTGGCCTTATCACAAAAAATATCAACACATTTAATAAGATGATTAAAAAATATATAGAATGACAAAGCTGTAAAACTTTATCCTAAATACTCACCATCAACTTAGTAAATACCATTAGTGTTTATTTTGAGGGTTTCAGCATGAAATATCAATTATAATTTTTTTTTAACACACTTATGTTTTTTCCTATGTCAATATGTAATTGTTGTCAATGTTTTATCGTCAAACTCATGGCAGTGTTGAAAAAGTAATTAGCTTGAAGAGTTAATGTTACGACCATCGTTGTGCAGTGTGGTAGGCGTACATTTTATTTATTAAACGTTCTACCAAAAAAAAACTAAACAACACAATGAACATAAAGCTTCGGAGTGCAACACATGCAACAAACAAAGACAAGATCCCACAACCTAAATGTGGGAAAAAAGTATGATCGCCAATCAGAGACAATGACAGACAGCTGCCTCTGATTGGGAACCACACTCGGCCAACAACAAAGAAACAGAAAACATAGAATTCCCACCCAAATCACACCCTGACCTAACCAAATAAAAAGGCTCTCTAAGGTCAGGGCATGACAGTACCCCCCCCCAAAAAAAGGTGCGCACTCCGGCCTCAAAACCTGACTCTATAGGGGAGGGTCCGGGTGGGCATATATCCTCGGTGGCGGCTCCCATTCGGGACGTAGCCCCCGCTCCGCATGCTGACACCGCTGCTTGCGTGGAACCGGACCGTGGATCGTCGCTGGAGCCTCCGGACCGTGGATCGTTGCTGGAGGAACCAGACTGTGGGATCCCCCGCTGGAGGCTCTGGACTGCGGACCACCGCTGTAGGCTCCGGACTGCGGATCATCTTTGGAGGCTCCGGTCTGGGGACCATCACTGGAGGCTCTGGACTGGGGGCCGTCACTGGAGGCTCCGGACTGGGGGCCATCGCTGGAGGCTCCGGACTAGGGACCGTCACTGCAGGCTCCGGAATGGATGCCGTTGATGGAGGCTCTGGACTGGAGGCTTCGTGCCATGGATCATCACTGGAAGCTTCGGCCATGGATCATCACTGGAAGCTTCGGCCATGGATCATCACTGGAAGCTTCGGCCATGGATCATCACTGGAAGCTTCGGCCATGGATCACCACTGGAGGCTTCGTACGTGGCGCCGGAACAGGTCTCACCGGACTGAGGAGACGTACTAGAAGCCTGGTGCGTGGAGCTGCCATAGGGCTTACCAGGCTGGGGTGACACACTGTAGCCCTGGTACGTGGAACTGGAACAGGTCTCACCAGACTGGGGAGATGCACTGGAAGCCTGGTGCGTGAAGCAGGCACTGGATACACTGGGCCGTGGAGGCGCACTGGAGCTCTAGAGCGTAGAGCTGGCACAACCCGTCCTGGCTGGATGCTTAGTTTCGCCCAGGAAATGCGGGGTTCTGCCACAGGATGCACTGGGCTGTGAAAGAGCACCAGAGACACAGTGCGCAGAGCCGGCGCAGGATATCCTAGGCCGAAGAGACGCATCGGAGACCAGGAGCACTGAGCCGGCATAATCCGTCCTGACTTAATGCCCACTCTAGCACGGCAAATGCGAGGAGCTTGCACAGAGCGCACCGGGCTGTGAATGCGCACTGGAGACACAGTGCGCATCACCGCATAACACGGTGCCTGACCAGTCACACTCTCCCCACGGTAAGCACGGGGAGTTGGCTCAGGTCTAAACTCTGACTACGCCAATCTCCCCGTGTGCCTCCACCCAAAAAGTATTTTGCCGCTGACTCTCGGGCTTCCATCGTTGCCGTCACTCCTGGTCTTCCACCTGTTCCCATGGGAGGCAATCCCTTCCGGCCAGGATCTCCTCCCACGTCCAGGATCTCCTCCCACGTCCAGGATACTTTGCCGTCCATGATGTCCTCCCATGTCCACTCCTCCTGGCCACACTCATTGGTCCGTTTTTGGTGGGATCTTCTTGTTCCGTTGTTCGTGGTAGAATGACCGGACCAAGGTGCAGTGTGGTATACGTACATTTTCTTTATTAAATGTTCCACCAAAAAAACTATAAACAACACAATGACTGTAAAGCTTCGGAGTGCAACACATGCAACAAACAAAGACAAGATCCCACAACCTAAATGTGGGAAAAAGGGCTGCCTAAGTATGATCCCCAATCAGAGACAACGCTAGACAGCTGCCCTGTTTGGGATTCAAACTCGGCCAAAAACAAAGAAATAGAAAACATAGAATGCCCACCCAAATCACACCCTGACCTAACCAAATAGAGAAATAAAAAGGCTCTCTAAGGTCAGGGTGTGACAGGTCATTGAAAATAATGCCATTGTTGATTAGATGCTTTTTTCATTTATTAAACTATTTTATCTTGAACCCTATGGCATTTCCACTAGAAAGTCATGGACAATATGGTCACAGATATACAAAACAAATATTATATATGAATATATTTTAAGTTATTCAAGTATAAATTGCCAAAGTTACCATAGATTGCCATGGATTTTCCGTTAATTACAAAAATTACAAAAGATTTGGGTAACTTTGGTAAATTACCCGTAAAATTATTGGTGTTCTTTTTTTTCGTAAGATTGTACATTTTCTCCAAGACCAGGAGAATGTGAATGCTTCCTGATGTGGAACGCATTTGTGGATGCAGGGCAGCAATCTTGTTGTTCCCCCCAACGACATAACCATCTATTTCAACAGGGGAGATGGGATGGGGTTTGCTGGCGTCTGGACTAGTCCACCATGGTGGAACTAAAAGACTGAATCAAGTGGCATGATCCAAGTCCCCCTGGGGGGCCAGAGCTACAGAGACTGGAAATTACTGTCCTTCACAAGACCCCACTGGGATAAGACACCGTAGACATTCCATTCTGAAAGGGATGTCGAAGTGTGCAAAACAGGGCAATTGCAAAGAAAGTACAGAAGTGGGAAGGTGGTGCCTGTTCTTTTGTACTCTGTGTGTTCAGAAAAGCTTCATAGGACACCAATTTCATGAAGAAATAAAATTATAGGTAGATCCCTTGGAAATAATGAGGAGGTTGTGAGAATGGGGGCCATTATAGACATGTAGCACTCACAGGGTGGCTTCTATACAGAACATGGGTTTTCAGCACCCACAAAGGACTTGTGTAGCACATCCTGACCTTAGTTCCTTTTTTATGTCTCTGTTTTAGTGTGGTCGGGGCATGAATTGGGGTGGGCATTCTATGTTTTTGTTCTAGGTTTCGTATTTCTATGTTAGGCCTGGTATGGTTCCCAATCAGAGGCAGCTGACGATCGTTGTCTCTGATTGAGAACCATACTTAGGTAGCCTGTTTTCCCACTATGTTTTGTGGGTAGTTGTTTTCTGTGTCTGTGTTTACCATACAGAACTGTTTCGTGTTGTTCACTCTGTTGTTTTTGGTCATTTTAGTGTTCTGTTTATTTTATTAAACATCATGAACACTTACCACGCTGCACCTTGGTCCTCACCTTCTTCCAACAACGACAGCCGTTACACTATCTATTTTGTGAGTATAGACACAAAGGTACTTTTGCCACTGCACCCCTGAAACTGAAATGCTCTGTCCACCGATCTCACGTTATCGATTCATTTCATTTCACCCACTCAAAAATAGTAATGTCTTTGCCTTTGGAATGTTGTGCACGCTCTGATATGCTCCCCTCATTTCTCTGCTTCGTTAATCAATATATGCCCTGCAATTTTGCCCAATTAGTTTCACACTCTTCCTATCGATTAAATGGAAGAAAAACATATTCCATTTTGATGTACATCAGAGGACGTCCGACACTTCACCAGGTGGTATTGATCATGGCCAGTCTTCTTGACGGAGCTCTGTGTGGATGACCTCCATCATTAGGGCACACGTCTGGCTGCCGGGCCCCAGACAAGGTGTACCGTCACAGGCTCCACTATGGTCCTTTTACATCCTCTTCCCTCCACTCCCTTCATCAACTCCAGCTCTTCCCTCCCTGCTGTAATGGGGATCAGGGCAACCCCCTGCTGATGATAATGGAGGTAAGAATCAGTCCTGGATGTCAGGATGCATCTCATCTCTCAGGTGTTAGCTACCACTAATGAGGACAGGCGCTGTCAAAGCCTGGCCCCCTGCAGCGAGAGACACACTGGAGGGCAGAATGAGCAGACCTTATCAGGAAACTGAATCTCTGCTCCATCTGCCACCTGCTAAAAACTGCGGATGAGGAAGTACAATTTATGGGTTCAGGTGAGCTCTAGGGCCACTTGGAAGGACCCAATTAAATGTAGGCCCTTTGTATGTTTCCTAAGTACACTTATGTGTGTAGTACAGATGTAGGATCTTAATTTGATGACTCTTTTGCTGCTGAGAATTTCATTTTAATTGCCCATTTAAAATGTCAGACTTGATTTACCCTAATGCAAAAATGTATCAACCCTTACAAAAAATGTCCCTTAATTATAATCCACATTATATTTAAAATGTCCCGTTGCTGCAGAATTATTTTCCTGCTGTAGCAAACTGGCTCAAATTAAGATCCTACATCGGTAGGCTACTATTGCAGTTTGTGTTCAAGAATGTCATATGGAAGGTTCGTCAAATATGTCAAGTGTTTTCCTCAAACATGCAGTATTCACTCTAAACCAGAGCATTTTATTTTGCATGCATACCGTTGGGAAATGAACATGCAGTTCCACGGTTTGCTACTTTATATTCAATATAGTATGCTGGTCATGCAATTCACTAAACATAACTTGCCTTCACATTAATCATTACTTTACTTCCTGCAACAAATAACTGTATATTAACAAAGATACTTAATAATTTCCACAAGCAAAAGTTAAATCTTGGTTGCTTTGTGATGTTATGTCTGTATTTAATAATTGCAAGTAGACATGCTACTCCATCAATGCACTTTCATTTTCTCCACCATCTTGGATAACATGGACTTAGCAGCAGTGCTGGTCAATACACAGCCATACAGATCAATATTGGAATGGCCAATTCATTAAACAACAAATGCATGTTTTTCATTCCAGTGGCTCTGGAGAGAAGAGAGGTGACATACTGTAAGAACTGCAGCTTTCTTAATCTGACCTTCGACCTCTGTTGTAGGCAACACCTCATTATACAGGTGTGATATTAATCATTCTGTCAAAGAAAAATAATTGCATGGAGGCTATATTAAAATAGTGTGTTTATACATTTTAACAGTCTGTATGCTATTAAAAGCTTTCAGCATCATTTCACAATTACTGTACATACTATAGGTATGTGTGGCTGGCTGTCTTAAGGATACAGTATTTTGGCTTAATTGGGTTCAGTTATATCAAGCATGATGTCATTCTTTCACATCAGCTTGTGTTCAGTGACCTATCACCGCAAAGTAATATTCAACACAAGTTTGTTGATGACTGAAAACTTTCATCAAAAGGTTCTAAGACCTCTGCAGCTTACTTTGCTAGTACCTTTAGATGGGAACCACATATTGTACATTATGCATGTCCTGCGCATTAGAGCTGAATTGAATCCTCAATGTAATACACCAGCGCCTCAAGATATTCAAACACACAATCAATAATTCTCCATCAGCCAGGGAGCTTCTGAGAGACCCACGCGATACTATTTGAAGCTGCCTGATGAGTTAAAACCGGTCCGGGTTTAACTCATGCTAATGGCCAACCTCTTAGGAGAATATGACGTCTCCCGTTGTAAGTCTGTTTATTTTCATCCTGCACAATTGTATCATGTTGGGGGTGTTACTGGATCACTGCCATGCTAAGTCCTTAAAAGTCATCATTGTTCCGAGAGAGAAAGAAGGGGAATCCTCCCACTTTGAACACAGCATCAGCTCAGCAAAGCAAGAAACAAGATGCAGTCCAGCCCGGCTGAGCTTTGAAGAGATCACGGTCCACATGAATTCAGTACTAAAACTTTGAATAATAACAATTCCAATATGTTTTTGTTGGAATTGTGCCCTGTGGCGATATTCTCCGAGAGGAGCCAGTGTCAAAGCGTTGGAACATTGTTGCTAATGAAGCCAGCCTCCCTGTTAATCCCTCGAACAAGCCATCGATCAATTAGCAACTCTTTTTACTCTGTGTCTCATTTAGAGTTCGCTTTGATTGATACACTGATAATACTTACAACAAAAGCCATTCCCCCAGGAAGGGCCAAGGATTTCTCCAACACATTTTCTTTCTTTCTTGACTTCGGGTAATAGCCAGTCAGAAGCACATCTGCAGTTGTGTGTTGTGCATCCGCTACAACTCAGAGGTAATGCTGTTCACGGGTGTGTCCGTGAAATCACATACACACTCATCATGCTCTATTGTACTTCCTTCATTGTCCAACTTCTGTAGACTGACCTTAGCAACCACAGCCAATGACCATAGCTACATTCCAATTCAATTCAGGTTTCTTTACAAAATGTATGCTCTTCTTCACAACACTATTGTTAGGTCCATGATGCTATCTAGTCTCGAGAATCCAATGACATGTGGAATTGGTATAAGAAGATCATAGCATGGGTCATTTAGCTATTTCATTTAGAATTTTAGGACCCCTTTAGGTGTGCCCTAAATATATATATAAAAAATACTTGATAAAATATTGAATTTGGCCTTTACTACTATAGCCCATAGAAACAGGTTGAATAACACATCCATAATGGCAAAAAACACCGTAAAAAAGTTTTGTAGTGCCTCTCCTATATTTAGGATATATTTTTATTTAACCCTTATTTAACTAGGCGACTTGCCTAGTTAAGAAAAAAATATTATTTTCAATGACTGTTCAGGGGCAGAACGACAGATGTGTACCTTGTCAGCTCGGGGTTTGAACTTGCAACCTTCCGGTTACTAGTCCAAAGCTCTAACCACTAGGCTACCCTGCCGCCCCATATAAGAAAGCTCAGAAAATATATAATAATTTTTTTGACAC
Organism: Oncorhynchus masou masou; assembly: GCF_036934945.1. Taxonomy (NCBI): domain Eukaryota; kingdom Metazoa; phylum Chordata; class Actinopteri; order Salmoniformes; family Salmonidae; genus Oncorhynchus; species Oncorhynchus masou. The sequence goes on along the minus strand of NC_088232.1, from coordinate 45,599,233 downwards.
ATTTAACATACTTCCATTCAATTGTATGGGTTACCTTTAGACGAGTCCCGTGACATTTGTAGGGGTTGTAGAGAAAAATGGGGAAAACACATCCTGTCCATGAGTGTCACCTATCTACAGTGGGGTCGAAATAGTTTGCAGCCCAAATGGTTCGGATGCTACAGACAAAAGTTGGCACATCAGTCCCTTTCTATGGAGTGGTCATATTAGTTTGCAGAACAAACCGTTCGGATGATACAGACTGATTTTTTTAGATCATGTTGACTTCAATGATTCCTACAGTTATGCCCAGTTGGTTAGATGTCCTTTGGGTGGTGGACCATTCTTGATACACAAGGGAAACTGTTGAGCATGAAAAACCCAGCAGCGTTGCAGTTCTTGACACAAACCGGTGTACCTGGCACCTGCTACCATACCCCGTTCAAAGGCACTTACATTTTTGTCTTGCCCATTCACTCTTTGAATGGCACACATACACATTCCATGCCTCAATTGTCTCAAGGCTTAAAAATCCTTCTTTAACCTGTCTCCTCCCCTTCATCTATACTTATTGAAGTGGATTTAATAAGTGACATCAATAAGGGACAATAGCTTTCACCTGGATCCACCTTGTCAGTCTATGTCATGGAAAGCACAGGTGCTTTTAATGTTTTGTATACTCAGCGTATACTCTAGAGCTTCAAGTACGTATCAGACAAAACTGACTGTAAGGGATTCTCTTCTAGTCTTTATTTTGCATCTAAATCAAGAAACCCACCAAGGACATCTAGCCTGTTGACTAGACGACTATGCCTGTCATCGCAGTATGATGCAAGACTTTGACAGAGAGTCAAGCCGCTTGAGAAAGGTCCTCGTCGGACAACTTTCAGCACCTCCACCACTGCTGCTCAAGCAGAGGGGACAGCTCACCTCGGGTAGCAATTGGTGCTTCCTGGAATGGAACCTCCAGTCTGCCTAGTTGCTGGGCAGACTCTGTTCATTCGTCAGGAGTAGTGTCAGTAAAAACACCCAAGATCCCCAAAAAGGAAGTGGTTACTGATGACAGACAAGACTGCTGAGATTGTGCGTCCTTATGTACAATGCTGATTATGTACAATGCTGATTATCTGTAATAATTTGTAAATATTTTCTGTTAATAGTTCCCTAAAGTTTATTGCAACGTACTGTTTCATCTTTATGTTTCGTCTTTATTTTTTTCTCCTCGTGATGTGCAAGACCCCTATTAGGTCGTCTCCTTTGTCAAAGAGAAGCAGTTTGAGTTGATATCGAGGTGGTTCGATTTTATGTTCAAGAAGGTTACGCTCATTCGTTGTTGGTGTGATTTAGGTTGAATTCCTTTCCCATCCTGTCCTGAAGTTAACCATTTTAACCGTGTGTCTAAACAATATTGATTCCGGGGACACCCGCTGACATTCAGACAATGAGCAGCGGTCAAAGGGAAGAGGTTGTGCGTCTGTATCCTGCCCCACCCCTTTATAACAACCATCACTAGGGAGACCGTGAAGTGAAACGGTCAAGTAACTGTCAGCCAAGGCAGTGGAACACAGAGAGAGAGTGAGAGCATATAAACAGACTCGCTGTAACAAGTTTGTTTTCTGAGGTGTCAGGTTCCTCGGCCAAGTTACACATTTCTGGTTATCTGTGAGGTCTATCCTGTTATGTTTGGCACCAGCGAAGGGCCACAGCAATACATTCAAGGGAGTTCTATGAACCATTAATTAGGTTGGCAAATGAAGCTTGTAATTTGGCAAGAGGCAAAGCCCAGAGCCCTTTGAATTGCAGATATACAGCGAGGCTGAGAGACAGAGAAAAAATAGCCCTACTGCTCTGATGAGCCTCAGAGAATAAAGGAACTATTTTCTGTCCTTCTGAAAGCTTTCTCCACAGCTGCTAATCTGGAAGCAAAGCAAGACTAACGTTTCACCTGGCAGCTCTCCCTTTCTTCTATCTGTTTCAGTGGCAGGATATGAAAATCCTTCTCTTTATGGCCTGCAAGTGGGTAGACAATCGAGCGTGGCGGGGCATTGAAACAACTTGGAAGCGAGCTGATTTCCCTGCTTCATCTGCATAAAATCAGGAGGCTATTTGATGGCGGGCCTTGCCGCTTCAATGAAGTCTGCCCAAGAAAAGAGGGGTTTCTCATCAGTCTCTCCATAGGCGCTGTCGATAATGGAAGAAGGGAATTTTTTGGGGGGGGGGGGGGGGGTGCTGGCTGCATCCACAATCTACAGCTTGGTGATATAGCTGTGGCCGTTGCTGTGCCCTTTGGTTAGGCCCTGAATGAGATGGAAAAGTTACTGTAGCGGGACGTGCGGTGCTGCAGCAGAGATCCAGGAGGGGCCAGTAAAAGATCCCCCCCCCTAGCCAGTGTGCCATGGGAACACACATCACTACTACAGGATCAATTACTGGCATGTTGCTGGAGGGGTTGTGCTGCATGAAAGGTCCAGAGAGGGAGCTCGATCAATGCCGACTGCAGAGGGGGGGACCCACATACCAAACACAGAGAGGGAGAGAGAGAGACTGGCCACCTGTTATTTTTCCTGTACTGCTGTCCAACACTGATGTGCCCACCTTCTTAGATGTAGTTCGCTCACAGACACAGACACACACACACACACCACCGCTCAATCTTTTCAAAGGCCTATTGAGGTGAGACAAGGAAAAAAGGCCAAAGAGAAGAGGATAAAGAATGGAGGAGCAGGACAGTGACCTAGCTAGCTTGTCCCCAAGCAATAATTCAAAATAGCCCGCTAGCCACTTGATATACATTAACCCAGGGAAGTGAGATGTGTGGGCTGGCAGGGGGAAAGTGGTGCTATCACACATGGCCCAGTGACTCCTACAGCCTTTACAGCTTTAGTTCATGCCAGGGCTCTAATGAGTTGAAAATCACATAGACATGAGAGGAGGTGGAGGGGGTTACATCAGCTAAAATGGCTGCTAAATATAGACTACGGTATTGCAGTGAATACGTCATTTGTTTTGACATCACGTCACCTATGGAGACACTTATCCTGAGTGCCAATCAGTAGTGTGTATTCATGGATGCCAAGGGAAGCCAGGCTTCCACAAAAAAATGTACCAAAAAAGAAAAAAAACATAATGTATCTCTTGTCTCTCCGTGATTCATAAATGTCCTTCAATTTACAAGAGGCTGAATGCATCTACCTGGTGAAAACTGAGCGAACAAAAGAGCGCCCCTCTGTCTCAGTATGTGTGGCCTATCTATCTGATGCTGTCTGGTGAGAAAGAGTATGACATTGTTGCCCTTCGTAGCATTGAACGCAAGGGAAGCCAGCGAGCATTTGTCCTCCCTTAATAAAAAAAATATTAATAATAATAATAAACTAAACTGAGTGAGCTCAGCTGTGATTGGTCCTGGCGCATCAAAAAAATGTGTCAAGGGAAGCCAGTTTGGATTTGGCGTCAGACCAATCACAAGCCAAATGTAATTTTTGACAGAAACATTTTTGAATTGTTGCATCTCGTTGTGTTGCCATGGATGGAGATAGGGATTTGGACTTGTGTTTTTACTTAATTCTCCATACTGGCCAATGACTATTATGGCGATTCTAATCCAACTATAAATTCATACATTGTGCCCCTGGCCTGGAGGTTGGAAGTTCAACATGTAGGTAGATGTAAACTCAGCAAAAAAGGAAATGTCCCTTTTTCAGGACCCTGTCATTCAAAGATAATTTGCAAAAATCCAAATAACTTCACAGATCTTCATTGTAAACGGTTTAGACACTGTTTCCCATGCTTGTTCAATGAACCATAAACAATGAATATGCACCTGTGGAACGGTCATTAAGACACTAACAGGTTACAGACGGTAGGCAATTAAGGTCACAGTTATGAAAAGTTGGGACACTAAAGAGGCCTTTCTACTGACTCTGAAAAACACCAAAAGAAAGATGCCCAGGGTCCCTGCTCATCTGCGTCAACGGGTCTTAGGCATGCTGCAAGGAGGCATGAGGTCTGCAGATGTGGCCTTGGCAATAAATTGCAATGTCCCTACTGTGAGACGCCTAAGACAGCACTACAAGGAGACAGGACGGACAGCGAATCATCCTAGCAGTGGCAGACCACGTGTAACAACACCTGCACAGGAGCTATACATCCGAACATCACACCTGCGGGACAGGTACAGGATGACAACAACAACTGTCCGAGTTATAACATGAACGCACAATCCCTCCATCAGTGCTCAGACTATCCACAATAGGCTGAGAGAGGGTGGTCTGAGGGCTTGTAGGCCTGTTGTAAGGCATGTCCTCACCAGACATCACCGGCAACAATGTTGCCTATGGGCAGGACTGGCAAAAAGTGCTCTTCACTGACGAGTCTCAGTTTTGTCTCACCAGGGGTAATGGTCGGATTTGCGTTTATCATCGAAGGAATGAGCTTTACACCGAGGCCTGTACTCTAGAGTGGGAACGATTTGGAGGTGGAGGGTCCGTCATGGTCTGGGTGTTTCACAGCATCATTGGACTGAGATACTGACTGTTTCTTTTGATTTTGACTCTCCCTTTGTTCAGGGACACATTATTCCATTTCTGTTAGTCACGTGTCTCTGGAACTTGTTCAGTTTATGTCTCAGTTGTTGAATCTTGTTATGTTCATACAAAAGTGTGTTCTGTATGAATCATAGAGAGTTTAGGCAACATGAAAGAGGATGATGGCATTGGGCTTTCTCTACAAGTAGGGTGAGTCAACATCTTTTTTCTACTTACACACACACAGACACACAGACACACAAACACACTCACTGTCACGACTTCCACCAAAGGTAACTCCTCTCCCTGTTCTGGCAGCGCTCGGCGCCCGGCGTCACCGGTTTACTAGGCGCCACCGATCCCTTTTTCCTTTTCTGGTTGTTTTGTCTGTGTTCCTTTTCACACCTGGTTTCATTTGCATTTATTTCTGTGTGTATATAGGGCACCTGTTGCCTGCCTTAATTCGTGCAGGATTAAGCGTGTGGGTATTTGCGTTCGATTATCTATGCTGTTTCTTGTTTTCGCTATTACGTACGTGTATGTAGTGTCGGAACTGTGGTTGTTCCTCCTTGTATTGACACGAGTTTCTGTCCCTTCGAGAGCATAGTTTTGGATTTTCATCTGTGCCAATTTTGTATTGGTGGACTGTGTGTGTGTGTATGTGTATATATATATATATATATTGTGGCAAACCTCTTCAAGGTTAGGAGCGTTTGTCACAAACCAAGTGGTAAACTGTCACCAAATCACCCAAGAATGAGAGTTCTTTCGAACAGGACAGTACCTGTGTGTTTGTTTCTCCGTCCTGGTCCACCCAGGCCGTAGGCGAGGTCAAGGATAGCAGGGTTCGGTACACGAATCGGGTTCTCGGTAGGTCCAGGTCCAAACGCCGACAGGTAAGTCCAAAACAGTCCAGCTCATACACGGTAAATCCAGCCAATCTCTATTGTCTCTTTCTCTATTGTTCATAGATCCTTCCAGCACTCTCTTCTTCTCTTCCTGGTTTTTCTTGACCCTTTATCTGTGGGTTGGCTCCACCTTCTGAGGGTTCCCCTTGCTTCTGGGACTTGTAGTTTTGGTGGTCGGCCATTTTGTGATCTGTAGTTCTGACAGGGGTGGCCATTTTAGTGATCGGGCAGAGCCCGTTTATTAGTTCTGCTCTCACATATCTGCCATTTACCACTCGACCCCCTTCTTTGCCACAATATGTATACATATATCTATATTAAACATGCTTCTCAGAAATCCCTGCTCTCCTGCGCCTGACTCCTACACCTCTCACCAAGACGCACCTTATCACACTCACACAGACACACACACACAGCAATCAGCATCATGGACAGCCACATCACACAGTATTTGAAAAAATCAAATAAAATGTTATTTGTCACGTGCCGAATACAACAAGTATTGCCTGGAAATTGCCTGGAAATGCTTACTTACAGGCCCTTAACCAACAATGTATTTTTAAGAAAAATAAGAGTTAAAAAAATATTTACTAAATAAAGTAAAGTAAAAAAAGCAACAGATTAAAATAACAACAATTAGGTTTTATATAGAGGAGGTAGCGGTACCGAGTCAACGTGCGATGATACAGGTTAGTCGAGGCAATTGAGCTAATATGTACATGTAGGTAGGGGGTAAAGTGACTATGCATAGATAATAAACAGAGACTAGCAGCAGCGTAAAAAAGGGCGGATCAATGCAAACAGTCCGAGAAGCCATTTCATTAACTGTTCAGCAGTCTTATGGCTTGGGGGTAGAAGCTGTTAAGGAGCCTTTTGGACGTAGACTTGGCGCTCCGGTATCGCTTGCCATGCTTTAGCAGAGAGAACAATAGGGTGTCTGGAGACTTTGCCATTTTTTAGGGCATAAATTTATGTTGATTGGACTAAATCGTTTTTGGCATCTTTTAGTTATCACTGTATTAGACTAAGCTCCCGAGTGGCACAGGGGTCTAGAGGCATCACTACAGACCCTAGTTTGATTCCAGGCTGTATCACAAGCGGCCGTGATTGGGAGTCCCATAGGGCGGCACACAATTGCCCCGGGGTCATCCGGATTAGGGTTTCGCCGGGGTAGGCCAAAAATAAGAATATGTTCTTAATTCTTAACTAACTGTCCTAGTTAAATGAAGGTTAAATATAAAATTTAAAAAGCATAGCTGACTAGATGATGTTGAAAAGTTGAAATGGTGCTGGAATAGGAGAGACAGCTCCTGTTTCCTTTGTGACTCTCCGTGGTTCTAAATCACTAGTTGTTTAGTAGTCCGAAAATGTTGGAAACATTACCATGTTACATACAATGTATTTTGTGGACTTCACCGTACAGATGTTGCTCTCCGGTTTTGTGATTAAACAAATTTGTGGTTGAATTTACTCTGCCACTGTGTCTTCTCATTTTCTCGGCCTTAGGACTATATATCACTGTGTCAAGGCATATGAACTAACAGATAATAGAGCAAACAACGCAATCATCACAACACATAGGTTGTAATATGAATAGGCTTTTCCGGTGATTTTGACCACTCACCACTACTGGTGCCAATCTGTAAAAATACCTTTAGTTTGGTCTCCAGCAGGTCTTGTTGCTAGGTACATTGTTAGTGAATAACATCTACCCTTTGTATTGGGTCCAGCCATTGATTCTATTGAATGACTTACTACTCTTTAGTTCATATCACTTTCGTAGCTGGCATGTCCCTTTTGTTGATTTACATTATTTAATTGTGTTTTTTTATTAATGATTCATTTAAATAGAGTAGCATCACTCATGAATAAATTCACAAACAAATTTGAAATAATTCCACGTCATCCATAATTAATAAGAAATTCTCCAACAGCATTCCGTCCCTAAGTAAGAGTGACACCACCACTGTACAAATCAAGCAACCTTTTCAGCCTGCACAACAACATCCCTGAGATGTCTTCCTCTAAACGTATTCACATCCTCTAGGAACCCTTACCTGGGATGGTCTCTTTGACTCTCGAAAAGTTCCCAATTTAAAGACCCTGTTCAGTTCCATTAATTGGCGAGTATGAGGTTTGTCATCGTCCCATTAATGAAGGAGCCTGTACGCCAGCCTCCGCCGGTTCAGCACCGGCGACCGCATCTGCACGCATTCAACCCAGAACCAAAGAGATGTTAAATTGAGGAGCACACCCACCAGGTATTAGAATATTGTCACTTTGGCTATTAAAAGCAAAGCTGGGACGATTACGATCCCCATTCAGGAAAAGAATGGCGCGCTGACATGATTGATGGCACGTCATAAGAGCGAGCCTCTGGTACAGGGGGAGCAGGTAGTGGAGGGTGGTGTGGAGACGACTGGGTACCGAGTGATGGGGCTGTGTTTATACTGCCCAATCAGAGTGGAGGATGGAGGACAGTGGGCCTGCTGGCTGAATGGCCACAAGTTCCCTCTCTCTCTCTCTCTCTGCTGGGTGTCTGGCTAGAAGTGAATGAGTGTGTGGTGAAATATATGGAGAAGTGGTGGATGGATAATTAGTGTTTTGTGTTATTGACCTACAGTGGCCCTCATGGAGATCGGGATGTTCCAATGACTACAGTGCCTTCAGAAAGTATTCATACCCCACAACTTATTGCACATTTTGATTTGTTGCAGCTTGAATAAAATATGGATTAAAGCAATGTTTTTCCTCACACATCGCTGATTAGATTACGTAAGTATTCAACCCCCTGAGTCAATACCTAATGTCAGAATCATCTTTGGCAGCGATTACAGGTGTGTCTTTCTGGGTGGGTCTCTAAGAGCTTTGCACACCTGGATTGTACAATATTTGCCCACTATTCTTCTCAAATCTTCAAGCTCTGTGTCACGCCCTGACCTTAGAGAGCCTTTAGATTTCTCTATTTGGTTAGGTCAGGGTGTGATTTGGGTGGGCATTCTAGTTTTCTATTTCTTTGTTGGCTGGGTATGGTTCCCAATCAGAGGCAGCTGTCTATCGTTGTCTCTGATTGGGAATCATACTTAGACAGCCTGTTTTCCACCCTAGTTTGTGGGATCTTGTCTTTGTGTAGTTGCTGTTTTGCGCTACAGAGCTTTACGTTCATTTGGTGTTTTGTTGTTTTTTTGGTGTCATTTGAAAATTAAGTAAAATGTTTGCCTACCACGCTACACCTTCGTCTCCTTTTAACGACGGACGTAACACACTAATATTCCTGGGTAAAAAAAATGACACATTTAATCCTTTTTAAATTCAGGCGGTAACACAACAAAATGAGGTAAAAGTCAATGGGTATGAATACTTTCTGAAGGCACTGTATTTAATATTCTTCAAGCTCTATCAAATTGGTTGTTGGTCATTGCTAGACAACCATTTTCCCATCTTGCCATAGATTTTCAAGCAGATGTAAGTCAAAACTGTAACTCAGCCACTCAGGATTATTCACTGTCTTCTTGGTAAACAACTCCAGTGTAGATTTGGCCTTGTTTAATGTTATTGTTCTGCTGAAAGGTGAATTCATATCCCAGTGTCTAGTGGAAAGCAGATCTGGCCTGTGTTTAACTCCATTCTGTTTCTTTTTTATTCTGAAAAACTCCCCAGAACTTAACGATTACAAGCATACCCATAACATGATGCAGCCACTGCTCAGCTTGAAAATATGGAGAGTGTATCCAGTAATGTATTTTATTGGATTTGCCCCAAACATAACACTTTGCATTCAGGACTAAATGTGTATTATTATTATTGTTTTTTACAGTATTACTTTAATAACTTGTTGTAAACAGGATGCATGTTTTGGAATATTTTTATTCCGTACAGGCTTCCTTCTTTTCACTCTGTCAATTAGGTTAGTATTGTGGAATAACTTGAATGTTGTTTATCTATCCTCAGTTTTCTCCTATCACAGCCATTCAACTCTATAACTGTTTTAATGTCACCATTGGCCTCATGGTGAAATCCCTGAGCGGTTTCCTTCCTCTCTTGCAACTGAGTTAGGAAGGACACTTGTATCTTTATAGTGACTGGGAGTGTTGATACACCGTCCAAAGCGTAATTAATAACTTCAATTATTAGGAAAAACACAATTCCATTTTGACATTTTGGGGTATGTCAGTGTAATTTTTTTTTTACTTTAATTCTTTTTAAATTCATGCTGTAACACAACAAAATGTGGTAAAAGTTAAGGAGTCTGAAGACTTCCTGAAGGCACTGTATTTAATAGTGAGTATACAGGATCAGATAATGTCACTATTTCAGTCTGGTTCCTTTACCTAGTGTATGAAATAGACTACATGATCAAAAGTAAGTGGACACCTGCTCGTCGAACATCTCATTCCAAAATCATGGGCGTTAATATGGAAATGGTCCCCCCATTGCTTCTATAACAGCCTCCACTCTTCTAGAAAAGCTTTCCACTAGACGTTGGAACGTTGCTGCGGGGACTTGCTTCCATTCAGCTACAAGAGCATTAGTGAGCTCGGGCACTGATGTTAGGCGACTAGAAGTGGCTCATAGTCTAAGTTCCAATTCATCCCAAAGCTGTTCGATGGGGTTGAGGTGAGGGCTCTGTGCAGGCCATTCAATTTCTTCCACACCGATCCCGACAAATCATTTCTGTATGGATTTCGCTTTGTGCACGGGGGCATTGTCATGCTGAAACAGTAAAGGGCCTTCCCCAAACTGCTGCCACGGCCAGTCACAACTCCAACACCATCATTAAGTTTGCAGATGACACAACAATGAGACAGCCGTTCGGGAGGAAGTCAGTGACCTGACCGTGTGGTGCAAGGACAGCAACCTATCCCTCAACGTGATCAAGACAAAGGAAATGATTGTGGACTACAGGAAAAGGAGAACCGAGCATGCCCCCATTCTCATCGACGGGGCTGTAGTGGAGCAGGTTGAGAGCTTCAAGTTCCTTGGCGTCCACATCACCAACAAACTAACATGGTCCAAGCACACCAAGACAGTCATGAAGTTGGCACGACAAAACCTAACTACAGCTGCACCATCGAGCGCATCCTGACCGTTTGTATCACCGCCTGGTATGGCAACTGCTCGGCCTCTGACCACAAGGCACTACAGAGGGTAGTGCATATGGCGCAGTACATCACTGGGTCCAATCTTCCTGCCATCCAGCACCTGTATACCAGGCGTTGTCAGAGGAAGGCCACCCTAGTCATAGACTGTTCTCCCTGCTACCGCACGGCAAGCGGTACCTGTCAGCAACGGGTGCGGCTGAAATAACCAAATCCCCTCATTTGAAGGGATCGGAGATAGAATCATAAGGTCTCTTTAATAATCTCTCAAAGCAATTTAATTAAGTATGGACAGTAATTCAGTTTTTCCACTTCATACTTGTGAATTCCTCTCACCTTGGGTGCTTTTTCCATATTGATTACTTAACAAAAGGTGAGTGAGTTAAAAAACCTCCTCTTCCCACACTGATAATCCACTTATTAAACCTGCCCTTAAGACTTTGGGACAGCACATGTAATAAAGCGTTCCTGTAGGAAATCACAAGCATAAGGAATGGAAAGAGCCGTGAGGAACTTTGTCAGCTGTTTTATCAGCCGGCCCGTCTTGGAGGAGAACTTTATGTAAGTGATTTTATTGTGTGAGCCTGTATCGGGGGGTTGGGGGGATGAGGAAAAGTTATGAGATTAGCACAAAGTAAACTTGTCAGAGTGATTTCCCCTGCAGAGGAACTCTACACAGAGAGAGAGAGAGAGAGAGAGAGAGTGTTTGACAAAATCTGATTACTAACAAGAGAAAGGGGGAGATATGGGAAGGAAAGAGAGAGCAAGAGAGAAAGGACAGGGGGGATTGAGTGTTTGAGGAAATCTTATTAGCAGAGGTCCCATCTCTCACCCGGGTGTGTCCCATTACCTGGAATGGTGGCAGCTTTGGGGGCAGTGCAGGTGACGGGTGTGTCACGTCTGATGGCCATGATGTGGACACCAGCCAACTACAACTTGACCTACAAGCGTGAGATTACTTTGAGGAGAGATAGGAGGGATATGAGGGATAGAAAGGATGTTATTAAGGTTCCCTCCCTGTAACTACTGTGTTAGCCAAATGCTTTCTCTACACACTGCATCTGTATCAAATCCAATCAAAGTTTATTTGTCACGTGAGCCGAATACAACAGGTATAGTAGACCTTACAGTGAAACACTTACTTACAGGCTCTAACCAATAGTGAAAAAAGGTATTAGGTGACAATAGGTAAGTAAAGAAATAAAAACAACAGTAAAAAGACAGTGAAAAACAGTAGCGAGGCTATAAAAGTAGCGAGGCTACATACAGACACCAGTTAGTCATGGTGACTGAGGTAGTATGTACGTATAGATATGGTGAAAGTGATTATGCATATATGATAAACAGAGAGTAGCAGTAGCGAAAAGAGGGGTTGGCGGTGGTGGGTGGTGGGACACAATGCAGATAGCCCGGTTAGCCAATGTGCGGGAGCACTGGTTGTTCGGGCCAATTGAGGTAGTATGTACATATGTACATGAATGTATAGTTAAAGTGACTATGCATATATGATAAACAGAGAGTAGCAGCAGTGTAAAAGATGGGTTGGGGGGAGGCACGATGCAGATAGTCCTGTTAACCATTTGATTACCTGTTCAGGAGTCTTGTGGCTTTGGGGTAAAAACTGTTGAAAATATTTTGGTCATAGACTTGGTGCTCCAGTACTGCTTGCCATGCGGTAGTAGAGAGAACAGCCTATGACTGGTGGCTGGGGTCTTTGACCATTTTTAGGGCCTTCCTCTGACATCGCCTGGCGTAGAGGTCCTGGATGGCAGGCAGCTTGGCCCCAGTGATGTACTGGGCCAAACGCACTACCCTCTGTAGTGCCTTGCGGTCAGAGGCCGAGCAATTACCGTACCAGGCAGTGATGCAACCTGTCAGGATGCTCTCAATGTTGCAGCTGTAGAACCTTTTGAGGATCTCAGGACACATGCCAAATCTTTTTAGTTTCCTGGGGAGGAATATGATTTGTCATACCCTCTTCACGACTGTCTTGGCGTGTTTGGACCATTCTAGTTTGTTGGTGATGTGGACACCAAAGAACTTGAAGCTCTCAACCTGCTCCACTATAGCCCAGTTCATGAGAATGGGGGCGTGCTCGGTTCTCCTTTTCCTGTAGTCCACAATCATCTCCTTAGTCTTGGTTATGTATACCATTCTAGTCTTGAATAGACACGCTGTTGTAGCCCTTGAGTATCTCAATCTGAACCCAGACTGTACACTAAAATGTTATCCTCTCAATGAACTCATTTGACCGGTATTCCTTATTTATGTTGCTCTGAGAATAGTTATATTTTGGTCATCAATCATATTTATGGGTTGGGCTACTCATGATGATAGGCCAACTGTAGTGTTTATTTTATTGTATGTTTTTTTATGGTGCTCTTGGAAGAATTTGATTCATCATAATCTGACCAAACAACTGCTAATCTACAAGTTCCAATGACATTTCTATTGCCTGACAAAGTAGTCACGGTAACAAGAGTCGTCACATTAGCCGTACTTAGGCATCAGAAAGTTGATCTGCCTCCCTGGCTGCAGTTTTCTAGAACAGGAGAAACACTGCAGCAGAGCAGACATCTGATCTGGTGATAAAAATTCAGGTGGGACCTGGCACTACATCACTCTGGAGAGGGGGGACAAATCCAACCAACCCGATCTGCTATTTTACCCCCATGCTTTGAGAGAGGAGGGGAAGACAGTTTACAGCGAGGTGAGGCGAGCGAACCAGTCACTGTCGAGAGTTAGCCACGCACAGCAACAGCTGGACATTTTGATTAATTTGCCCGAAGGCAGTGATTTATTTGTTTGCACGTGACCTGTGAACTCCACAATGGATTACACTCAACGCATACAAAAGGCAACACGCATTTCCACTTGGACTCATTTGATATTTATACACATTTTTCCTTTTTTTCCCACCTTTGCATAAATCAGGTTGACAGCTTGTAGAAGAGTGTGTTTCATGTGGATTTTTAACATGATTAATTTGGTTTGAAAGTGTATATCTGATACATTTTTACAGGCATCTGCTTAGATTTTCCCCAATGGACTCCAGTGTTAGGTATTCTACCTAGGCCTTATAAAGAACAATCACTCCTCTGTGTCTGGGTCTAATCATGTCCAAGGGAGAGCTGAAGAATTTGTTCTTAATGCGGTTAAAAGATCAAATCGCGGCTTTAGAAGAAAATAAAGCTTTAAATGGATTAGTTTTACCTTTCAGGAACCATTAGCTAAGGCATCTGCAGCGGCGGACGAGCCAGCGCCAAACTTGTTGCTAATGGTTTAGCTGTGTTGTGGTTGTAGGAGTGATGTTGCTAAACTCTCCATGTAGACTTCTCTATCTTGTCTATGTCAGATGCATTAAACTCCAGTACAGGATCCACATCCATTAACCCTCACTAGCTAATCCTGTTACCGATAAACCAACTCTTAAAGGATAAAGTCTTTCTTAATCACAGAAAGAGCAAAGTGTAGAATTGACAGATTTGTCTGTGTTGCAGTGCCCTCTGTGGCCAGTACTGTACCAACAGGCCCTGGTTAGGAGTAACACTGCTATCAGACAGTGTGCTGAACCATAGAAAGAGAGCAGAAACACACAGAAGGAAGATACTGTGCTGACTGAGCCATTCTGGGGCCTGTTTTCACTCCCAGCTCTTATAAACGGCTTTATCGCAGGTGCTGCCAATAGCCACTGTAATTAATGACAGGATATTCCTAATGCAATTTATCCACAGTGGGATTAAAGCACGCTGTGCCAGGGAAGGAGGGAAAGAGAGAGAGATCATGAGAGAGAGAGCAGTGACTTGCAATATCTGTGCCATTACTGCAAAGTTAACTCAAGTAGACTCTAATGAAAATACCCAACAGTTTGATTGTGCAACCAGTTCCTGTGACTGAAGGCAGGGTAAGTGGATAGTGATTGATTTAGCTACTTGAGAGCAACTTAAGAGCATTATGTGATTGGAACAGCATTGGAGCATCAAGCTAACCCTGATAACTACCGTTCAGCCATTAATGGTTAGCACACACCTACTCACATCAAAATCAACAATACTTTGGATAGGATGGTCAACAGAGATGTAACTACATTGCTTGATAACACACAATACTTGGCTCATTAGGGGTAGGATTTATTTTTCAGCTTTTCTTACAGTGGGAACCAACACTAATTAAGCATACCGGAGCACTCCATCCCTGAACATGACAGTGTGCCATGAACTGACAGCGTGCCTCTATTCATTCTCTGACAAAAAAGAGGCAGCGTGCTCAGGAGAGAATAGATCATCAGTTTACTAAGAATGTCAGATGATGGAAGTCATGCTATTCTCAAGGGACTGGTCTCCTGAAGGGACTGGTCTTCTGAAGGGACTGGTCTTCTGAGGGGACTGGTCTTCTGAAGGGACTGGTCTTCTGAGGGGACTGGTCTTCTGAAGGGACTGGTCTTCTGAAGGGACTGGTCTTCTGAAGGGACTGGTCTCCTGAGGGGACTGGTCTCCTGAGGGGACTGGTCTTCTGAAGGGACTGGTCTTCTGAGGGGACTGGTCTTCTGAAGGGACTGGTCTCCTGAGGGGACTGGTCTTCTGAAGGGACTGGTCTCCTGAGGGGACTGGTCTTCTGAGGGGACTGGTCTCCTGAAGGGACTGGTCTTCTGAAGGGACTGGTCTTCTCAAGGGACTGGTCTTCTGAAGGGACTGGTCTTCTGAGGGGACTGGTCTTCTGAAGGGACTGGTCTTCTGAGGGGACTGGTCTTCTGAAGGGACTGGTCTTCTGAAGGGACTGGTCTTCTGAAGGGACTGGTCTCCTGAGGGGACTGGTCTTCTGAAGGGACTGGTCTTCTGAGGGGACTGGTCTTCTGAAGGGACTGGTCTTCTGAAGGGACTGGTCTTCTGAAGGGACTGGTCTCCTGAGGGGACTGGTCTTCTGAAGGGACTGGTCTCCTGAGGGGACTGGTCTTCTGAGGGGACTGGTCTCCTGAGGGGACTGGTCTTCTGAAGGGACTGGTCTCCTGAGGGGACTGGTCTTCTGAAGGGACTGGTCTTCTGAGGGGACTGG
>NC_088232.1:45561172-45581172 GCF_036934945.1 Oncorhynchus masou masou | reverse complement strand
CCATACCAGACGCTCCACTCCTACCCTCCATTCACTAGCCACTGACGAGAAGAATATTGATGATGGGAATTAATTAGTTGTTTTCTCCATATTTCCTAACAGTGGGCCCTGCGGAGGGAGAGTAAGGAGTGGATGTAGAGCACATTGGGAGCCAGGCAGACTTTGACAGAGGTGGGAAAATAGAAAGCTGGGTTTAAGAGATAAGTTTATGTGTGCTTTGGGCCTCATACCCTACAGGACCTGCGAGCAGTCGTGATTAACGTCGGTGGTTACTGTTACTGAGTGATTTTAATTGCAGGTTTTATTCACAGTGATTTGTCCATGCAAAGTAAAACTTGAAAAGCAATGTTGATTTGATTTCAAGTGAATTTATATCAAGCAGGTACTTGTTTAGTTCACACAGTTATGTTTCCCCTGACAAACAGGAGGATCTTGCTCTCAATGATCTATGCGCTCTTCATAATTTAGCATTATAGTGATGTAATTACAACATATAGTAATATTGTGACATGTTTTAATGAGTAGAGGCAGTGAGTACAAAGGGAGCACAATGCATTTGAATAAGGTCATTACACACGGTGTGCACCTGTTGTGATTCTAACTATCCAACTGAGCTCATGGTTTCATCTCCTATCTCAGATAACACACAAGAACATCCTGGTTATAGTACAGTAGCTGATATCTCCTGAGATGTACACATACAGCACTTTCAGAGCTCTACTTTGGCCTTTTCATTTGAAGTGTCTTGGCCCGTGTTCACCACCACCGGGGCGGTTGTCTGCTGCTTGTTAATCACCACTAACAACAGCAAAGTTGTACCTCGTCAGCCTATCTGAGCCGCTCTGAGCCCCGCTAACCATGTAGGCCTCTCACCTCGCTCTCTATCCTCTTCTACCCCTCGTCTCGTCTCATCCCTCTCTTCTCAGCCCAGGGCAAGACGGGCAGACCCCAGCTCTCTGGCCAACGGCGTAGGCGGCGGTGGGAGAATCGATCCGCATGTCGTAATGATGGCTGAGAGATTGCCTGCATCAGGGAGTGATCTGGGAGCTACAGCGGGATTAAGGAAGCCATGGATTGCTATCGATTTAGTTCTGATACAATCATTCCATTTGGGCTCAAATCTCCTTCCTGGCGCATGGGAGGGAGGGAGGCAATCCCCTCAGCCCAGATCTTTTAATTCCTCAGACACCACTCCCCATCACAATGCTCTAATGCATTGATCTGCAGACATGCCATTCTGCTAACAGGGTTAAAACCTATTGTTGTTCTGGCCATTACAACCAAACTTAATAATTAAGCCCCGAGCAAGGAGACTAAGACCTCGGTACTCTTCCCCATCTCTCTCCTCCCCGAGACGGGAGATTGGATGAGTCTTCGTGAGGATCTACCTCAAAACGGATTGGCTTGATAATACCATGGTGCTGTACGGGGTGGCTATAGTGACGTTGATAGATTGTATTTTGTTGAGAAGGACCTATTTTCCCAGAGAATAGGGCCAATTATTGAACGGTGGGTGTCTCACGGGTGAATGTTTTTAATTTGTTGTCAGTGTTGATGAAATGTATCACTGTCACTGGACAGGCTTCTTCAGTACACACACAAAGAGATGTGCACACATTATAGATGCATAGCCCCCAGTCATGTGTGATGATGCTGTGGCAGTATGAGTGCTGTTTAGATGTACTGTTTGCAGATATAAATAAATAAATCTCCAAATGAAAAGGAAGGGATTTTGTGTGATCCAATCCACCTAACTCCCAATGATATTGCCTTCATACCGTTTCCATTTCAGCTTCATGGCAACTTATTATCCTGCCCTGTTGGTGTTGCTGAGTAAATACAACATAGTATCATGCTGTAATTGACATGCTTTTTAAAGGGCTTGTTTCTGCTCTTCAATTAGACCAATTTATGTAGCAAGGCCAGGATTCACCTTCAAAGCATGTGGCGCAAACACGCTTTAGGCTCCTATTGATTTGGCTCCTGCTTTTCCTTGGCCATTGATTAAATTTCCAGTGTTATCTCCTCTCCTGTACTGTGGAAAGGGATGGTGTTTATTGCACTGTGCTGCTGTTGCTCTGACAGTCTGCTTAGGTCATTGGAAGAGAGTTCAATAAGGCCACCAGAAGTGGGAAAGAACAGATCCCGCAGTTCTCCCTTTTACCTCTTTTACTCCTAGAACTGATCTAGCCCTTAATGAAGGTGTCACCGTGGAAACTAGAATAGTTTGGGGGGGGGGGGGTCACAGAGTTTTCTGGCAACGCCCACCCCCTCTTCTTACCCCATCTTGCTTACCCCCCAAGCTGGAGGAGATGACAGTGCCCCACGTCGAGGTGTTTGACCCGACCCTGATTGATTTAATGTAATCAACTGGAGGCTAGGAGGAATTCGGAGGGGATGTCTGTGAAGTGAGGAAAGGCACCTTGGGACCAAACAGACAATCAGTGGGCCCTCCATCAATTTCCACATGACAGCAATGAGTGCTGCTGCTGGTATGAAGGGAGGGAGAGAAAGGAGAGAGAGATGGGAGGGGATGTTGCGGTGTGAGTGTGTGTGTGTGGGGGGGGGATGAAGAGGGTCCATAAGGCTCTGATAGTTAATTAGCTTTGTAAATTGAAACAATCAGACTAACAAGGAAAACCAAAATGATTTGACTTCTTCCCATTATCTCTGCCTTGGTCTCCCAGGCCTAAACCTGCTAGCCGCAATGGCAGGTTATGTGGATTCCTCCATTCTTCCATCCAAGTCACACCTTCCCAGCTTCTCCCTTTGATGTGGCAGGGAAGGATTCACCAACATCCTCCCTCCTCCTCTCTTTCTGCAGGGATGACTGCTCTGGTAGCTTGATGCGATTGGAGAAAGTACAAGCTACTGATGATAAATAACAGCAGCTGCCCACACAGTCTGTATTACGTCGAATGTCCTGTACACACATAAACACACACACACACTACCCCCTTATTCCCAGAGTAATGTTCAACAT
Organism: Oncorhynchus masou masou; assembly: GCF_036934945.1. Lineage (NCBI taxonomy): Eukaryota > Metazoa > Chordata > Actinopteri > Salmoniformes > Salmonidae > Oncorhynchus > Oncorhynchus masou. Next base: position 45,578,189 of record NC_088232.1, on the reverse strand, counting down.
AAATTCAAGGAGGTGGGAGGAAACTTCAAATTTGGAATCAATTCTAGGCAAACAATGCAGCACAAACGTTTATCTGCAGACCTACAGTATAACTCAGAGAGGGCCTCTCTCTGCCTGCCGAACACCAAACGTTTATCTGCAGACCTATATTATAACTCAAAGAGGGCCTCTCTCTGCCTGCCGAACACCAAACGTTTATCTGCAGACCTATATTATAACTCAAAGAGGGCCTCTCTCTGCCTGCCGAACACCAAAAGTTTATCTGCAGACCTATATTATAACTCAAAGAAGGCCTCTCTCTGCCTGCCGAACACCAAACGTTTATCTGCAGACCTACAGTATAACTCAAGAAGGGCCTCTCTCTGCCTGCCGAACACTGAATGTTTATCTGCAGACCTACAGTATAACTTAAGAAGGGCCTCTCTCTGCCTGCCGAACACCAAACGTTTATCTGCAGACCTACAGTATAACTCAAGAAGGGCCTCTCTCTGCCTGCCGAACACAAAACGTTTATCTTCGGCAATGTCATCTACAAAATTGCTTCCAACACTCTACTCAGCAAACTGGATGCAGTTTATCACAGTGCCATCCGTTTTGTCACTAAAGCACCTTACCGTCATCTACAAGTCCATGCTAGGTAAAGCTCCGCCTTATCTCAGTTCACTGTTCACGATGGCAACACCCATCCGTAGCACGCGCTCCAGCAGATGTATCTCACTGATCATCCCTAAAGCCAACACCTCATTTGGCCGCCTTTCGTTCCAGTACTCTGCTGCCTGTGACTGGAACGAATTGCAAAAACCCCTGAAGTTGGAGACTTTTATCTCCCTCACCAACTTCAAACATGTGCTATCTGAGCAGCTAACCGATCGCTGCAGCTGTACATAGTCTATTGGTAAATAGCCCACCCATTTTCACCTACCTCATCCCCACACTGTTTTTATTTATTTACTTTTCTGCTCTTTTGCACACCAGTATCTCTACTTGTACATGACCATCTGATCATTTATCACTCCAGTGCTAATCTGCAAAATTTTAATTATTCGCCTACCTCCTCATGCCTTTTGCACACAATGTATATAGACTCCCCTTTTTTCTACTGTGTTATTGACTTGTTAATTGTTTACTCCATGTGTAACTCTGTGTTGTCTGTTCACACTGCTATGCTTTATCTTGGCCGGGTCGCAGTTGCAAATGAGAACTTGTTCTCAACTAGCCTACCTGGTTAAATAAAGGTGAAATAAAAAATAAAAAAATAAATACAAATCTGCAGACCTACAGTATAACTCAGAGGGCCTCTCTCTGCCTGCCGAACACTGAACGTTTATCTGCAGACCTACAGTATAACTCAGAGGGCCTCTCTCTGCCTGCCGAACACTGAACGTTTATCTGCAGACCTACAGTATAACTCAGAGGGCCTCTCTCTGCCTGCCGAACACTGAACGTTTGTCTGCAGACCTACAGTATAACCCAGAGGGCCTCTCTCTGCCTGCCGAACACTGAACGTTTATCTGCAGACCTACAGTATAACTCAGAGGGCCTCTCTCTGCCTGCCGAACACTGAATGTTTATCTGCAGACCTACAGTATAACTCAGAGGGCCTCTCTCTGCCTGCCGAACACTGAACGTTTATCTGCAGACCTACAGTATAACTCAGAGGGCCTCTCTCTGCCTGCCGAACACTGAACGTTTATCTGCAGGCCTACAGTATAACTCAGAGGGCCTCTCTCTGCCGGCCGAACACTGAACACTGAAGCATGTAATAAGACATGTACTTAGTTAACTTTAATGGCACTATAGGGGTGGAACTGCTAGAATACTAGTGCTCTGTGGGTATAGGCACATGTAACCTGGGTAAAGGTGTGCATAAGATATGTATGGGTCCGTATACTGTATGTCATGTTAACATAAGGGGTCATGGTAATGAGCATGAACAGATGTGGTTCTCCAGGGGTGTGGTTGGCACATGGCTGCTTAACTTGGCCTCTGACTTTTAATATGGCTTTGAAAGGTGGGTATCCCAGGGATCCAATTTAATACCAGCCAGCTGCCCAGCCAGCCCTGTCACAGTCTGCCTTATGCATGTGTTATAGTGTGGGAATGTACAGTATGTGAGGACTATATAACTGCATGTGTGTGTGGTGAGGGGCGTCGGGGTGTGTGTCGTGTGTGTGTTGTGTGTCGTGTGTGTGCATGTGTGTGTGCGTGCGTGAGAGAGAGAGAGTGAGCATACATGAACTTACATTTACATATGCCCATTGCACAAGTTTATCAAACAATATTGAAGCTCCATAATGGGTTTCGAACTTACAAAGTGAAGTCACCTGCAAACTATGGCCAATTCATTTGAAAATGAATTCCCAGTGTTCCAGAGCTGAGGCCTGAGTTTTTGACACGGCCTTGAGGGCCACAGGAGACCTGCAACTCTAACCCCAACCCCACATCCACTGAATTGGTCTAGGGGAGGGGGGGAGGGTCAAACCTAGTGAAACACATGCCTGACATTTACTGTACAGTGGCAGCCCAGAGCAACATCAGTGATGTCATACTCTGTTATGGAGTTTCACGTCTCCAGTATAAAAGCAGGGAAGCTACAAGGATCGTTACTTTAGAATAAAACCTATTCTCACAGACATTCCTGATCTGAGTTATGCTGTCAATAAAGCTTGCTGACTTTCAAAAGTTCCTGTGGCTGTTGATAACACACATGTCCCGCTTCATCCTGATTGATACAGATCCCCAATATGAAGGGAAGGGAAAAGATAAGATAAATGATTGGAGATATAGAAAGTATTTTGAGCTTCCAGAATAGTGCATAAAAAGTAATGACGCAGTGATGCTCACGACAGGAAAGTCACATCTTACTGATGGATGGAGAATTAGAGAGACAGAGAGAAGCCCCGCCTCCTTTACTAACATGTGAATGTATGTGTGCCTGCTCTTCGCTCAATCTTCACTCTCACTCTCTCCTGCCATTAGTTATGCAGACTTCTCTGTCCGTCAATAAAGCAGTCATCTGGGGTGGGTACACTCTCATTACGTAAACGCCCTGAAATCCTGTCGACGAGTGTCTGCTGACTCAGTGACGCTCCCGTATCAGGTGTCAGAAGACTGTCATTCATTGTTTCTTTCCCAGGCTTGTGAGCGATGAACTGTTTTCCAGGTTGTGTGAATGTGAAGCCGTTCTTTGTGATTTCATCATAGTCATTAAAAAGAGTGAAGTCTGGACTGTGAAAAAGACAGCCCAAACTGGATTCACAGGTTTTGCCCATAAAATAAGAAGAATATTGTGGTCAGGGGTGGAGGAGAATGGTCGGTGTTGGTGTGAGAGTTTCTGTATCTTTATGTAGTGTGTGTGTGTGTGTGTGTGTGTGTGTGTGTGTGTGTGTGTGTGTGTGTGTGTGTGTGTGTGTGTGTGTGTGTGTGTGTGTGTGTGTGTGTGTGTGTGTGTGTGTGTGTGTGTGTGTGTGTGTGTGTGTGTGTTTAACTATTCTTTTGGGGAACTGAAGTCCCCACAAGAGTGGTAAACGAACCAACATTTTACCGACTGAGCACATTTTGTTAGTCCCCACAAGGTCAAATGCTATTTCTATGGGTTTCAGGGTTAAGGATCAGAATTGGTGTTAGAATTACATTAAGGGTTAAGGTTAGGAGCTAGGGTTAGTTTTAGGGTTAAGGTTAAGGTTAGGGTAAGAGTACGGGATAGGGTTAACCTCTGGAAACTCTGGTGGCGCAATTTCATTTTTGGATGAAAAACGTTCCCGTTTTAAACAAGATATTTTGTCACAAAAAGATGCTCGACTATGCATATAATTGATAGCTTTGGAAAGAAAACACTGAATTTTCCAGAACTGCAAAGATATTGTCTGTGGGTGCCCTAGAACGGGAGCTACAGGCAAAACCAAGATGAAACGGCAACCAGGAAATGAGCAGGATTTTTGAGGCTCTGTTTTCCATTGTCTCCTTATATAGCTGTGAATGCGAGAGGAATGAGCTTGCCCTTTCTGTCGTTTCCCCAAGGTGTCTGCAGCATTGTGACGTATTTGTAGGCATATCATTGGAAGATTGACCATAAGAGACTACATTGTCCAGGTGTCCGCCCGGTGTCCTCCGTCGAAATTGGTGCGTCATTTTCAGCTGCTGGTATTTTTCCATGCGATTCTGAGGGGAAAGCAGGCTTCCACGAACGGCATATCAATGAAGAGATATGTGAAAAAACACCTTGAGGATTGATTCTAAACAACGTTTGTCATGTTTCGGTCGATATTATGGAGTTAATTCGGAAAAAGTTTGACGTTTTGGTGACTGAATTTTCGGTTCGTTTCGGTAACCAAATGTGATGTACAAAACGGAGCGATTTCTCCTACACAAAGATTCTTTCAGGAAAAACTGAACATTTGCTGAGTAACTGAGTCTCCTCATTGAAAATATCCGAAGCTCTTCAAAGGTAAATGATTTTATTTATTTGGTTATCTGGTTTTTGTGAAAATGTTGCGTGCTAAATGCTACGCAAAATGCTAAGCTAGCTTGCAATACTCTTACACAAATGCTTGATTTGCTATGGTTCAAAAGCATATTTTGAAAATCTGAGATGACAGTGTTGTTAAGAAAAGGCTAAGCTTGAGAGCAGGCATATTATTTTCATTTCATTTGCGATTTTCAGAAATCGTTAATGTTGCGTTATGCTAATGAGCCTGAGGCTGTATTCACGATCCCGGATACGGGATGGGGAGTATCAAGAGGTTTTAAGGCTAGGGGTTAAGGAAAATAGGATTTTGAATGGGACTCAATTGTGTGTTCACTCAAGCTTAGCTGTACAAAACATCACCAAATAGCTGATTAAAACACACTATTTTGCAAAGTACAGTAGCCTCAACAGCACTTTGTAGGTTAGCAACATCGTGTAACCGGAGGACAGATAGCTTCCGTCCCCGTCTTGGTACATTGACCAGTACAAAATTTAGGAGGCTCATGGTTCTCACCCCATTCCATAGACTTACACAATAATTATGTGAACTTCCAGAGGACGTCCTCCAGCCTATCAGAGCTCTTGCAGCATGAACTGACATGTTGTCCACCCAATCAAAGGATCAGAGAATTAATCTAGTGCTAAAAGCATAAGCTATAGCTTGCTAGCACTGCACTTGCTAGCACAGTTGACTCAAAGAGAGAGAAAGACAACAGTTGAACATTTTTGAACAAGTTCATTTCTTCCAAAATGAAGGAGAGGCAATAGAGAAATAGAGAGAGTGATTGCCTTTTTTTTATCACTTTCAGCTTCACTTACTAGCTAGCAAATGCAGCTAGCTAGTTTAGCCTACTGAAACACCCTGCTCAAACAGAGTAATGCTATGTTAGCTAGCTGGCTATGACTTTCCAACACAACACTGAAACTCTTCCAAGTCAAGGTAAGCTTTTGGTAATACTAATGTATTGCTGCCAGTGTAACTGCATACTGATTGTACACTAACGTTACTGCATGATTGTAGCGGGTTTACTAACGCGTTAGTTCTATTAGCTATGCTGACTATGATGTTACTTTAGCTAATATGGTGGCAACGATGTAGGCTGTTAGTAGAGGTTTGGCTTGGAAAGTTGTCTTTGTCTGTTCACGTACAGCTGATTTGTTGTGCACTGAAGTCCACAAGCGAAGGGAAGAGAAGGAATACACCTCACATTTGTCTCTCGACCTATGTGCATCTACGTTGTAAACTTTCATTCATAGCTAGGTTGTAGCAACCTCGTGACGGGTATAAGGAAAATGTTAGTATCATGTAGTAGCATAAACCTATCAATGTTACATTGAGCTGGGTGAATGGAATATGAATGAGAGTCATCCAATATGCTGTAATAGAAATAAGGCCATGCTCATGAAAAAAATAATTGTCCTCCCTAATCTTAAATGGCACTGACCACCACTGATCAAATCATGTTGTGTGTGCATGCGTATGTGCGAAGTGAGAGGAAGAGAGAGAGAGATGGATAGAGATGGTGAGAGATGGAGAGTGAGAGGAAGAGAGAGAGAGAGATGGATAGAGATGGTGAGAGATGGAGAGTGAGAGGAAGAGACAGAGATGGATAGAGGTGGTGAGAGATGGAGAGTGAGAGGAAGAGAGAGAGAGAGAGAGAGAGAGAGATGGAGAGAGATGGTGAGAGATGGAGAGTGAGAGGAAGAGAGAGAGAGATGGTGAGGGATGGAGAGTGAGAGGGAAAGAGAGAGAGATGGATAAAGATGGTGAGAGATGGAGAGTGAGAGGAAGAGAGAGAGAGATGGTGAGGGATGGAGAGTGAGAGGGAAAGAGAGAGAGATGGATAGAGATGGTGAGAGATGGAGAGTGAGAGGAAGAGAGAGAGAGATGGATAGAGATGGTGAGAGATGGAGAGTGAGAGGAAGAGAGAGAGAGATGTATAGAGATGGTGAGAGATGGAGAGTGAGAGGAAGAGAGAGAGATGGTGAGGGATGGAGAGTGAGAGGGAAAGAGAGAGAGATGGATAAAGATGGTGAGAGATGGAGAGTGAGAGACCGTGAGAGACCATGCACGTACTTATCTTTGTGTGTGTATGTGTGTCTGTTTGTCTCTATGTGTGTATGTGCATATGGCTGGAGGGGGGCACAATCTTTGACCAAAAGGCATTACTTTAATTTACTACCTGGCAATATCCAGAATATACATAGCCCAAACGGCGAGGATGCATCAATCTCTGTAACATGCGGGTTATTGCACTTTTTATGTTGGAATTCTGCTTGCCTCTGAGTGTTACAAATAACGTTTGGTTTAACAACACAATCTGTTCTTCACATCAGCCATTTGTTTTATAGACTATATACGTTTCAGAGTTATGCTAGAGAGCAACAGACACCACGCTAACACTAAGCGGAATTAACTACCTCCTCTCCAATAATCTACCCAGTGACAGCAACACACATTTTTAAGAACAATAGAGTGAATTATATCAAATGTCTGGCAATATATCCCACCTCATATTGCTATAGTAAATCATTAGAGAGCATCATGGAGAATGTGCTTGTGTGTGGGACATTTCATAAGTGTGTGTGTGTGTGTGTGTGTGTGTGTGTGTGTGTGTGTGTGTGTGTGTGTGTGTGTGTGTGTGTGTGTGTGTGTGTGTGTGTGTGTGTGTGTGTGCACGTCCAGGCGTGTGTGTGCAGGGACAGGGAACACACTCTGATAAGAAATGATCATTAGCCGAGAGCTTGGTGTGGCTTGCTCCCCGAGCCTCATGGGCAATAATAACAATGATGTGTCTTCGTCGTCGTGGACGAGCGCTTGCCATATTGGAGAGGGAAAGTCTGACTGTGTATTCATTACGCCCTTTGTTTATTCCCAAATGTGATGCGCTATCGGGCGTTTCGCAAGAGTAACCAGCCTTTTCTTTCTATTAGCGTGAAATGAGTGTGTCTTTACGAAGATAACTGGGTCCCTTTCTGGGCAAGTGCTTAAATGTGCAACCAAGACTGAAGACAAATAAAAAAAAAGGAATTTGTGATACGAAAAGAAAACGAATAAGAAATTAGTCAGACTTCTCTACAACCTTGATATTTTTCATTTCGGAACAAGAGGAAGCTGCTTATCTGAAGAGTTCCTAGAGTTTGAGTAGCCTAAAATAGTGTTTTGAACTGTGACATGGTGTCCCAGCGTAGTCAGAGTCCTCTTTATCTGACAAGTGTTTTGAACTTTAACCCCCTAAGGTCGAAGTCCGCACCCCCGATTTTTTTTGTATAATGCTAAATATAATTAGCATAATACAAAAATTCCCCATAAAAATATGTCAGTTTAAACAAGAGATATCTAGCTTTGGATGCATCTCAATCCACCGCACCGCCTACATGTATGTCGCACTTCCGCATCTTTTCATCACTTCCGCATGAAAAGGTAATGAGATAGTGGTGTTTGTCAGCCCATTAGACATCCCGAAAATCAAACAATTAGACATCCCGAAAATCGGTCTTTTCACAGAATGGTCTGTAGTGTCTGAACGGTTTGGCCTACAAACTACTATGACCCTCTGTAGAAAGATAGTGTTTTGAACTTTAACATAGTGTCAGCACAGTCAGAGTCCCTCTCATTCTCTGACAACTATGTGTAAGAGGAGATAGCGAGACATTGTCTTAATGCCCGGATTGTTTTCCCGGGGCTAGACATCTCAGGGAATGTTCTGACATAAATCCGAACCCCCCTGGTGTTATGGCCACCAATGTAAAGGACCATGTTTCCCTACATACTTGTCATGTTAAATAACCTGTGTGTGTGTATGTGCGTGTGCGTGTGTGTGTGTGTATGCTTGTACGTACCTGCCTTCGTGTGTGTGTGCGTGTGCGCGTGCGTGTGTGTGTGTATGCTTGTACGTGCCTGCCTTCGTGTGTGTGTGCGTGTGTGTGTGCGTGTGCGTGTGCGTGTGTGTGTGTATGCTTGTACGTGCCTGCCTTCGTGTGTGTGTGTGCGTGTGCATGTGTGTGTGTGTGTGTATGCTTGTACGTGCCTGCCTTCGTGTGTGTGTGCGTGTGCATGTGTGTGTGTGTGTGTGTATGCTTGTACGTGCCTCACTTCGTGTGTGTGGAAGATAGAGCGGGGCGGTAAGGGTTAGGTCAGATTTCACTTCCTCATTGGAAGAAGAGTGTGTGGGGGGTGTTAAGGGTATGTGTGGTGGGGATAGAAATGGGGTCAACCCCAGAGGTGAGGACTGCAATCTATCAGTCACCTCCCCCCAACACACACTCTCCCACTCACCTTGTCCAGTGTCTGCTTCAGGAAAGACATAGTCTCAATTCAGCCCTCCAAATCCCCCTATAACATCACTAAAACATGTAGACACTAGTGCATGGAGACACTAAGACATGGGCACACTAAGGCATGGATCCACTAAGGCATGGAGACACTAAGACACTAAGATATGGAGACACTAAGCCACTAAGACATGGACACACTAAGGTATGGAGAAATTAAGGTATGGAGACTCAAAGACATGGAGACACTAAGACATGGAGACACTAAGACATGGAGACACTAAGACATGTAGACACTAAGACAGTAAGACATGGAGATACTAAGACAGTAAGACATGGAGACACTAAGACTGTAAGACATGGACACACTAAGACATGGAGACAATAAAACACTAAGATATGGTGTTTACGTTCCCCAGTTTCTGTGTGGTTATGGGTTTGTATGTGTGTGTTTCAGGAAATCGCTTCCTTGATTCTAAGCAGCTGATTGGCCGGCCCCATCGCAGATTGGAGCTCTGACCCCTCCCTCTCGTCAGGGGATACAGCTGTCTCTGCAATTACCAACTCCTTCTTCAGCTTGATAAAAGCCAGTGTTCCTTCCCCAGGGAAGGGAACTTCTTTTTATGTCCTGTGTTGATTGTTGTGGCGGTCAGTAAAAGTTGTGTGGATATTATTTTGTAGCCTCTACTTCCGAGGTGCAGTATGTGTATGCCAATAGGACTTAGTGTTTTTGGTTATTGAAATTGTTCATTAAGTTTTAGTAATTATTCTGTTTCATTTGTTCCGACATGAAGGGGGAAGATGGAGAAACGCACCTTAAGGGAGTGTTTAGGCAAGAGCCCTGTGGACATACATAACCCATAGTATAACCCATAGTAACCCACCTCTTTAAGGAATACACTAGGATAGGATAAAGTAATCCTTCTCACCATGAAGACCCCTTAAATGATTTAGATGCACTATTGTAAAGTGGCTCTTCCACTGGATGTCATAAGGTGAATTCACTAAGATGGAGACTAAGACAAGACATGGACATGGCGACACATTTGTAGACACTAAGACATGGAGACACTAAGTAAGACATGGAGACACACTAAGACATGGATAAGAGACATGTCTGACACAAATAAGACTTAAATGTAATGTAAATGTAGTATTTCATCCTGTATATGCACACTAGGTAAGACCTGGGCTGACCACCCCTGTATTGTGGTAAGACATGGAGACACGCCAGGTGGTGCTAAAGGTTAGGTAAGTAGACATGGAGGAAGAAACTAAGCTGGTAAGGTATGGAGACACTAAGACATGGGACTCAAACTTTGACATTTAAGACATTTGCTTTGGTTCTTTCCAGCCTAAGACATTTTCTAAGACCTGAGACACTTTACAGTGTTTACTAAGAATAATAAATTAAGACATGGAGACACAAAGACACTGTAAACATGTATTTTAAGACACTCTGCCTCATGTAGTCCTTCCTAAGACATGAAGACACCTGGAGACACAATCACATACTTTGACATGACACTGAGACAGAAATAATGGAAACTAAGACATGGAGACACAAGACATGGAGACACTAAGACATGGAGACACTACGACATGGAGACACTGAGTCATGGACACATTAAGACATGGACTAAGACACTAAGACATGGAGACACAAAGACATGGAGACAATAAGACATGGAGACATTTAGACATGGAGACACTATGGAGACATTTAGACATGGAGACACTGAGTCATGGACACATTAAGACATGGACACACTAAGACATGGAGACACTACAACATGGAGACACTGGGTCATGGAGACACAAAGACATGGAGACACAAGACACTAAGACACTAAGACATGGAAGCATTGAACCACTATGACATGGAGACAATGAGACACTAAGGCATGGATACACTAAGACATGGAGAGAATATAACACTAAGACATGGAGACACTAAGACACTAAGACATGGAGACACTAAGGCATGGAGACACTAAGACACTAAGACATGGAGACACTAAGACATGGAGACACTAAGACACTAAGACATGAAGACACTAAGGCATGGAGACGCTAAGAGATAGAGACACTAAGACATGGAGACACTAAGACACTAAGACATGAAGACACTAAGACACTAAGACATGGAGACACTAAGACATGGAGACACTAAGACATGGAGACACTAAGACAGTTAGACATGGAGACACTAAGACATGGAGACACTAAGACATGGAGACACTGAGACATTAAACCACTATGACATGGAGAAACCGAGACACTAAGGCATGGATACACTAAGACATGGAGAGAATATGACACTAAGACATGGAGATATTAAACCATTATGACATTGAGACACCGAGACACTAAGGCATGGATACACTAAGACATGGAGACAATATGACACTAAGACATGGAGACACTAAGACATGGAGACAGTAAGACACTAAGATTTAAGACATGGAGACACTAAGGAGACACTAAGACATGGAGACACAAGACATGGAGTACACAAGACATAAGACACTAAGACATGGAGATAACATTAAGACATTAAACACTATGACATGGAGACATTAAACCTCTATGACATGGAGACATTAAACCACTATGACATGGAGACATTAAATCACTATGACATGGAGACACTGACACAAAGACATGGATAAACTAAGACATGAAGAGAATATGACACTAAGACATGGAGACACTAAGACACTAAGACATGGAGACACTAAGGCATGGAGACACTAAGACACTAAGACATGGAGACACTAAGGCATGGAGACACTAAGACATGGAGACACTAAGACATGGAGACACTAAGACACTAAGACATGAAGACACTAAGGCATGGAGACTAAGAGATAAGACACTGAGTCATGGACACATTAAGACATGGAGAGACACTAAGACATAGACACTAAGACACTAAGACACTAAGACACTAAGACATGGAGACACTAAGACACTAAGACATGGAGACACTAAGACATAAGACATGGAGACAAGACTAGACAGACACTAACATGATAAACATAAGACATGGAGAGACATGGAGAAACCGAGACACTAAGACATGGAGACACTAAGACATGGAGAGAAGACATAAGACACTAAGACATGGAGACACTAAGACATGGAGATATTAAACCATTATGACATTGAGACACCGAGACACTAAGGCATGGATACACTAAGACATGGAGACAATATGACACTAAGACATGGAGACACTAAGACATGGAGACACTAAGACATGGAGACACTAAGACATGGAGACACAAGACATGGAGTCACAAGACACTAAGACACTAAGACATGGAGACATTAAACCACTATGACATGGAGACATTAAACCACTATGACATGGAGACATTAAATCACTATGACATGGAGACACTGACACAAAGACATGGATAAACTAAGACATGGAGAGAATATGACACTAAGACATGGAGACACCTTGACACTAAGACATGGAGACACTAAGGCATGGAGACACTAAGACACTAAGACATGGAGACACTAAGGCATGGAGACACTAAGACATGGCGACACTAAGACATGGAGACACTAAGACATGGAGACACTAAGACACTAAGACATGGAGACACTAAGGCATGGAGACACTAAGACATAGAGACACTAAGACACTAAGACATGGAGACACTAAGACACTAAGACATGGAGACACTAAGACACTAAGACACTAAGACATGAAGACACTAAGACACTAAGACATGATAAACTAAGACATGGAGAGAATATGACACTAAGACATGGAGACACTAAGACATGGAGACACTAAGACACTAAGGCATGGAGACACTAAGACATGTAGACACTAAGACACAAAGACATGGAGGAGAAACATGGAGACACTAAGACATGGAGACACTAAGACACTAAGACATGGAGACACTAAGAGACTAAGACATGGAGACACACTCAGACATGGAGACACACTCAGACATGGAGACACTAAGACATGGACACATTAAGACACTAAGATATGGAGACACTAAGACATGTAGACACTAAGACATGGAGACACTAAGACACTAAGGCATGGAGACACTAAGACATGTAGACACTAAGACACTAAGACATGGAGACACTAAGACACTAAGGCATGGAGACACTAAGACATAGAGACACTAAGACACTAAGACATGGAGACACTAAGACACTAAGACATGGAGACACACTCAGACATGGAGACACACTCAGACATGGAGACACTAAGACATGGACACATTAAGACACTAAGATATGGAGACACTAAGACACAAAGACATGGAGAAACTGAGACACTAACGCATGGAGACACTAAGACACTAAGACATGGAGATGCTGAGACACTAAGACATTAAGACATGGAGACAGTAAGACACTAAGACATTAAGACATGGAGACACTAAGACACTAAGACACCAAGGCATGGAGACACTAAGGCATTGCTGCACTAAAACATGTAGACGCTATGACATTATGAGAAAAACAATATTTAATTGATATTTAACCTGCAGCTCCCCAGGTTTAGCAGAGGTTTCAGACCTCTGATGTTCCAGGAAAGGGTTTATACTAGCCTATGATGGATACCTACAGTTCTTATTAGCCAGCCGTGTGGAGTTAACCTCCAGAGGTGTTCATTGGTGCACCAGTCCTCAGAATTATGGGCTACACAGTACTTTTATTCTGCTGTGTTGAATGAGTTTGAATTTAAAGTCACTTCAGATTTCTGTAAATTAAAAAGGGGGAAAGGTGCTCAATTGGGGGAATTGGGAATGTAGCAAACAACCTTCAACTTGTTACTAGGCTATCATAGCAAAAGGAAAAGCAGGACTATTCAGATGTCTGCATAGATTTTGAAGTATATTAGAAAAGGCCAGAATGCTCCAAGGCAGACGTGTGCTCTTTCCTACTGATGCCATAAACTGAACTGACCTGTATTCCTGTTGTCCCTTGACTCTAACTCTAAGGCTTACAAATAGTGACATTCAACTTAGATCGTTTTTGAAAGTAATTATCGAAAACGGAAAAATGAATAATTGCCAAGTTTATACCTACTGCTGAAGGCTGGTGTGATCTTTGCCATTCTTTTTGCTGCGGAAAATAGAGAATATCTCAAGATTAGAGGAAATGTTGTTGCAATAGTTCATTTTCTTGTTCCATCACTCACAAGTGGTAGCCATTACAATTTTGCTTGGCTCTGGGGGCAACTCAACTCTACTCTCACCAGTATGAAAAGCTTTAAAGCACAGGCCCAGCCCCACCAACTCTAGCTGAAAATGAGTCTCGCTGCAAACGCTGCTGCATTTTTTTATGAGAACATCTGCTGCCCCACTCCTTTGGTAGAAAGCAAGGCTTGCTTAATCACACAGTTTATCCCTCTAGTCCCGCTGACTGGGACAGAGAAGGCAGAGCGATTAGGTAGCTGACTAGCCACTTCACAGACGACCAGGGGAGGAGGGATATTTGATATCTGAACCTTAAACACGTCGGATGAAAGTTGAAAGGGGAAAAGAAGGAGGCGGGGGTAGAGTGGAGGTGGGGAAGGGAATGGATGTGTGAACATATAAAGAAGCTCGGCTCCTGCAGGTGTTGGCTTCCCTGAGACTGTTTGTTTGGAGTGGAGGGGAAGGGAGGGGAGGGCCGGACATGGTTCTAGACTGCAGCTGGGAGATGTGTGCCCCTGGACCCTACCTCTGGGAGAGGGTGGGGTTGGTTTGCTCTTCCTCCTTTTAAGCCCCAGGAATCACAAGCTAGATAAGATGAGATATTTAATTTCCTCTGTGGGTTATCTTATGTCCTCTGTAGTACCTTTGTGAAATATTGGAATAGACTTCATAACAGATCATCATATTGAATAAATCCGTAGGTAATAGGTATGACTCTAATTCTTCCCTTCCTATTTCACCCTAATAAAGGAAATCTGAGGAAAACGCGACCGAAAATCTATCAACACATCTCCTGTGCTACATGTGCATCATGTACCCTGGATCATTGCTGCTCTCTTTTCCGGGGTAGCTACAAGGTCCTCCCCCACCTTCCCATCAGATCATGGCTCCATTCTGCTCCTTCCCACCTATAGGCAGAAACATAAACGGGAAACAACCGTGGTAAGGACTGGTCAACATTGGTCTGACCCATCAGAATCTATGCTTCAATATTGTTTTGATCATGTGGACTGGGATATGTTTCGGGTCTCCTTCGAGAATAGGATTGACGTATACACTAACTTGTGACTGGATTCATCAGGAAGTGCATAGAGGATGTTGCTCCAATTGTGACAATTACCACTCATCCAAACCAAAACCCGTGGATAGACAGCAGCACTTACGCTAAACTTAAAGCTTGAGGTAGTATTGCATTTAACCATGGAAAGATGACTGGAAGCATGGACGTTTACAAACAGACTGACTATGACCTATCAGAGAGGCTATCAGAGAGGCAAACAACAGTACAGGGAAAAAATTAGAGTTGCAATTCAACGGCTCAGATACAAGAAGTATGTGGCAGGGACTCCAGACAATCACGGAATAAAAACGGAAAGTGAGCCACGTCGCGGACACCGACGCCTCGCTCCCGGATAAACTAAACATCTTCTTCACCCGCTTCGAGGAAAATAACATTGAGCCGGCGATGTGGGCCCCCTCCGCTCAATGTGTTCTCTCATTCTCCGTGGCTGACGTGAGTAAGTCATGTTAACCCTTGCATAGCTGCCGGCCCAGATGGCATCCCAAGCTGGGTCCTGAGAGCATGTGCAGACCAGCTGGCTGGAGTGTTTACGGACATATTCAATCACTCTATATCCCAGTCTGTTGTCCCCACTTGATTGAAGATGTCCACCATTGTTCCTGTACCCAAGAAAGCGAAGGTAACTGAACTAAATGACTATAGCCTCATAGCACTCATAGCACATAGCACTCATAGCATACTTGTCATCATGATGTGCTTTGAAGCACTAGTTAAGGACCATATCACCTCCACCTTACCTGTCAACCTCGACCCTCTATAATTCGCCTACCGCCCCAACAGATCCTCGGACCATGCAATCGCCATTGCACTGCACAATTCTCTATCCAATCTTGAGAAATACCTATGTAAGAATGCAGTTAATTAACCACAGCTCAGCCTTTAACATCGTACTAGCCTCCAAGCTCATCACTAAGCTCAGGGTACTGGGTATTAACCCCTCCCTGTGTAGCTAGGTCTTCATGATGGGCCGACCCCAAGTGGTGAAGGTAGGCAACAACATCTCCGCCATGCTGATCCTCAAGACTGGGGCCCCAAAAGGGTGCGTGCTCTGCCCTCTCCTGTACTCCCTGTTCACCCATGACTGCATGGCCATGTACGTCTCCAACTCAATCATCAAGTTCGCTGGCGATACAACAGTGGTAGGCCTGATTAGAAACAATGATGAGACAGCCTACAGGGAGGAGGTGAGAGCCTTGGCGGAGTGGTGCCAGGAAAATAGCTTCTCCCTCAACATCAGCAAAATAAAGGAGCTGATCGTGGATGACAGGAGACAGCAGAGAGAATATGCCCCCAGTGGAGAGGGTCAAAAGCTATTCATAAAGCCCTTTTTAAAACAGCCCATGTCACAAAGTGCTCTACAGAAACCCAGTCTAAACCACAACAGTAAGCAATGCAGATGTAGAAGCACAGTGGCTAAGAAAAACACCCTAGAAAGGCAGGAACCAAGGAAAGAAACCTAGAGAGGAACCAGGCTCTGAGGGGTGGCTAGCAGGGCCAAACAATAATTATCACAGTGGTTTTAGAGGGTGCAACAAGTCAGCACCTCAGGAGTAAATGTCATTTGGCTTTTCATAGCCGATCATTCAGAGTTAGAGACAGCAGGTGCAGTAGAGAGAGAGAGTTGAAAACAGCAGGTCCGGGACAGGTAGAACATCCGGTGAACAGGTCAGGGTTCCATTGCTGCAGGCAGAACAGTTAAAACTGGAGCAGCAGCAGGTGGACTGGGGACAGCAGGTGGACTGGGGCAAGGCGTCATCGGGCCAGGTTGTCCTGAGGCATGGTCTTGGGCTCAGGTCCTCCGAGAGAAAGAGAGTTAAAGGGAGCATACTTAAATTCACACAGGACACCGGATAAGACAGGATAAATACTCCAGATATAACAGACTGATCCAGCCCCTTGACACAAACTATTGCAGCATATATACTGGAGGCTGAGACAGGAGGGATCAGGATACACTGTGGCTCCGTCCGACGTTACCCTCGGACAGTGCCAACCAGGCAGGATATA
>NC_088232.1:45486172-45556172 GCF_036934945.1 Oncorhynchus masou masou | reverse complement strand
CGACAGTAATGTACATCATACCAGCTCCTTCCTGGCTTTAAAAGAAAAACAAGCCTTATGCCGGTAATAAAATCCTATTTTCAGCTTGAGCTTCCTTATCAAGTTCTCTACATGTACAGTGAAGCTCAGCTTATCATCAACCCACTCGCCCAAATATTTGTACACTTCACTTTCTCTATATTTTGTCCAGCCAATGTAGCAATGATATGATTTGTAACATGCCTGGCATTTGAAAATACCATTGCATTTTGTTTTACCTGAATTTAGAATCAGCTTTATTTCATACAGATTCTGTTGTATGATGTTAAATGCTCTTTGGGCATTTTCAAAAGCTAAAGATAAACTACTACTTGAATAAACAGTATCATCTGCATAAAAATTAACATCTGCTGTTTCAATAAGATCCCCAATGTTGTTGATATACAAAATGAACAACAGGGGGCCCAAAATAGAACCTTGCGGAACACCTGAGCAAACCTCTATGGACTCAGATTTACAACCATCCGCCATTACACATTGTGTACGACTTGATAGGTAATTTATAAACCAATCTAGAGCATGGCCAGTGTATCTTTTAACAACTACTCTACATACAGTATCATAACAATTACTCTACCTACAGCATCATAACAACTACTCTATTCTACAGCATCATAACAACTACTCTATTCTACAGTATCATAACAAATACTCTACCCTACAGTATCATAACAACTATACCTACAGTATCATAACAACTACTCAAATCTACAGTATCATACCAACTACTCTACCCTACAGTATCATAACAACTACTCTACCCTACAGTATCATACCAACAACTCTAGCCTACAGTATCATACCAACTACTCTACCCTACAGTATCATACCAACTACTCTACCCTACAGTATCATAACAACTACTCTACCCTACAGTATCATACCAACTACTCTACCCTACAGTATCATACCAACTACTCTACCCTAAAGTATCATACCAACTACTCTACCCTACAGTATCATACCAACTACTCTACCCTACAGTATCATACCAACTACTCTACCCTACAGTATCATAACAACTACTCAAGTCTACAGTATCATAACAACTACTCTACCCTACAGTATCATAACAACTACTCTACCCTACAGTATCATAACAACTACTCTACCCTACAGTATCATAACAACTACTCTACCTTACTATCATTTATGAGGGAAGACGTAGATGAGGACAGTGTCAAAGTAACAAAAGTTTATTACTAGAACTTGGGGCTGGCAACACGTCAGGTCAAGGGTAGGCAGAGGTCAGTAATACAGTGTGGTGGGACATGGTACAGGACAGCAGGTAGGCTCAGGGTCAGGGCAGGCAGAGGTCAGTAATACAGTGTGGTGGGACACGGTACAGGACAGCAGGTAGGCTCAGGGTCAGGGCAGGCAGAGGTCAGTAATACAGTGTGGTGGGACACGGTACAGGACAGCAGGTAGGCTCAGGGTCAGGGCAGGCAGAGGTCAGTAAAACAGTGTGGTGGGACACGGTACAGGACAGCAGGTAGGCTCAGGGTCAGGGCAGGCAGAGGTCAGTAATACAGTGTGGTGGGACACGGTACAGGACAGCAGGTAGGCTCAGGGTCAGGGCAGGCAGAGGTCAGTAAAACAGTGTGGTGGGACACGGTACAGGACAGCAGGTAGGCTCAGGGTCAGGGCAGGCAGAGGTCAGTAATACAGTGTGGTGGGACACGGTACAGGACAGCAGGTAGGCTCAGGGTCAGGGCAGGCAGAGGTCAGTAATACAGTGTGGTGGGACACGGTACAGGACAGCAGGTAGGCTCAGGGTCAGGGCAGGCAGAGGTCAGTAATACAGTGTGGTGGGACACGGTACAGGACAGCAGGTAGGCTCAGGGTCAGGGCAGGCAGTCAATAATCCAGAGTGGTGGGACAAGGTACAGGACGGCAGGCAGAATGGGTCAGGGCAGGCTGATTGGTCAAGAACTGGGAAAACTAGAAAACAGAAACTTAAGAAAAGACAGCAGCAACGGGGAAAACGGTGGTAGGCATGACGAACAAAACGAACTGGCAACAGACAAACAGAGAACACAGGTATAAATACACAGAGGATAATGAGGGGAGATGGGAGAAACCTGGTGGGGGGTGGAGACAAGCACAAAGACAGTTGAAACAGATCAGGGTGTGACTCCCTACAGAATCATAACAACTACTCTTCCCTACAGTATCATAACAACTACTCTTCCCTACAGTATCATAACAACTACTCTACCAACAGTATCATAACAACTACTCTACCCTAAAGTATCATAACAACTACTCTACCCTACAGTATCATAACAACTACTCTTCCCTACAGTATCATAACAACTACTCTTCCCTACAGTATCATAACAACTACTCTTCCCTACAGTATCATAACAACTACTCTACCAACAGTATCATAACAACTACTCTACCAACAGTATCATAACAACTACTCTACCCTACAGTATTATAACAACTACTCTACCCTACAGTATCATAACAACTACTCTTCCCTACAGTATCATAACAACTACTCTACCAACAGTATCATAACAACTACTCTACCAACAGTATCATAACAACTACTCTACCCTACAGTATCATAACAACTACTCTACCCTACAGTTTCATAACAACTACTCTACCCTACAGTTTCATAACAACTACTCTACCAACAGTATCATAACAACTACTCTACCCTACAGTATCATAACAACTACTCTACCCTACAGTATCATAACAACTACTCTACCCTACAGTTTCATAACAACTACTCTACCCTACAGTTTCATAACAACTACTCTACCAACAGTATCATAACAACTACTCTACCCTAGAGTATCATAACAACTACTCTACCCTACAGTATCATAACAACTACTCTACCCTACAGTATCATAACAACTACTCTACCCTACAGTTTCATAACAACTACTCTACCCTACAGTATCATAACAACTACTCTACCCTACAGTTTCATAACAACTACTCTACCCTACAGTATCATAACAACTACTCTACCAACAGTATCATAACAACTACTCTACCCTAGAGTATCATAACAACTACTCTACCAACAGTATCATAACAACTACTCTACCAACAGTATCATAACAACTACTCTACCCTAAAGTATCATAACAACTACTCTTCCCTACAGTATCATAACAACTACTCTACCCTACAGTATCATAACAACTACTCTACCCTACAGTATCATAACAACTACTCTACCCTACAGAATCATAACAACTACTCTACCCTACAGTATCATAACAACTACTCTACCCTACAGTATCATAACAACTACTCCACCCTACAGTATCGTATAGATAAGAGAGACAGTGGGACAGAGTTGTTCGATTTTCAAGGCTATGGTATCTCTACCTCGTCAACTGACAGATTACTTATCCAGACATCGTGTTAAAAAGACTGTGTCTATGTAACTTAATATTCCTATCCTCATAAACTCTATGGTGGACTCAATGGCCTGTGTGGGCGTGAGCTGAACTGTCATGAAACACATGGTTTGCAATCCAACACGCCCTAATCCCCAAATCATGCACTACTTTTGCCTATGGCCCTGTTCAAATGTTGTGCATGATACAAGGGAATAGTGTGTCATTTGGGACTTATCAAGCTCCATGGTTATCAAGCTCCGATAGCATTTCAGTTAGGTTGTCATGATGTTTAAACAGGTGCCATCGAACAATGGCTAGATGTAATAAGAACCAGAGTGCTTAGAATTCAGCTGCAAGGCACAAAAGCAATTTCTCTTTATAGGGCATCCAAATGATATTACTGGTGATGGTCTACTCTACCCTACAGTATCATACATTCTACTCTACCCTACAGTATCATAACAACTACTCTACCCTAGAGTATCATAACAACTACTCTACCCTACAGTATCATAACAACTACTCTACCCTAGAGTATCATAACAACTACTCTACCCTACAATATCATAACAACTACTCTACCCTACAGTATCATAACAACTACTCTACCCTAGAGTATCATAACAACTACTCTACCCTACAGTATCATAACAACTACTCTACCCTAGAGTATCATAACAACTACTCTACCCTACAGTATCATAACAACTACTCTACCCTACAGTATCATAACAACTAATCTACCTACAGTATCGTAACAACTACTCTACCCTACAGTATCATAACAACTACTCGACCCTACAGTATCGTAACAACTACTCAAGTCTACAGTATCATAACAACTACTCAAGTCTACAGTATCATAACAACTACTCAAGTCTACAGTATCATAACAACTACACAAGTCTACAGTGTCATAACAACTACTCTACCTACCGTATCATAACAAATGCTCTGCCTACAGTATCATACAAACTTGAATATCACTTGATACTAGCCAAGCGAACTGAAATTACCTGGGAGACGACGAACAATGAATCTATGCGTTAGACACATCTCATAGGGTATTATAATGCACTTGTAAAACATTATGAAGAGGGTGTTTGTAGGAAGTCCTGCCATGAATCCTTTTGTCAGTCAATTGCAGCAGCACGGCCTTAACTTAAGTGGTGGGTGACAGGGCAGGATACAGTCTCCCATCCTATCCATCCACTTTGTATGTCTATATCTCATCTCCTAAATGATTTCCTGAGCTGTCACTCTAGTTAGGAGACCTCAGCGAGAGGAAGAGTGATTGAAGTTCAGACAGAGCGTAGCATGGGGATCGGGGACGAGAGAGAGAGAGAGAGAGAGAGAGAGAGAGAGAGAGAGAGAGAGATGGTTGTTTGTATTTTAAACATAGATAGATAGAAAAGAGAGACAGGGGACAGGAGTCTCAGCCAACCTGACCCATCTGTCCATGAGCGAGAAGAGAGAGAGAGAGAGAGAAGAGAAAGAGAGAGAGAGTCACAGTGTGTTTTCACCAGGATCACGGTGTCAGATTCTCTGACAGCAGTGTTGTCCCTGAGCAGTCAGTCAGTAACAGAAACCGACCAATAGAACAGTAAGGAGAGCCGAGTAGACTTTTTTCATATTACAATGTTGCGCTGTACATATTCATCACACAAGTCAGCCAACTATTCCACTCTAGTGGAGTTTGTTTTTGGGGAGCTCAGCTCACCTATTGTCTTTGACCATTTTACCTCCTCACTCAGTCTCAACAATGTTATCAATGTCATGGGTTGTGGGGCTCTCACTGACTCAGAAGTGCTGTGTAGAATAACCTTGTAATAATATCTTCAGCTTTTGTCGCTAACTCTCCTTAAGGGGGGACCTATAGGTCACAGTTTGTCAGGTGTTATTGAGATTTGGCAGTTGTGGCGTCTCTTTTTGGGTGAGAGTTACTTCACTGGCATTGAATACATCATTTGAGTAAAACTGTAAACAATGGTTATCATTTGATTACATCTCAATGGGATGTATACGGAATGTTCAAGATCCTTTCCTTACGATACATTGTCATTATGTCAGGCTTCCACACATAAAAGTCAATCAAAGTTTAAAAAACAATTGCGAGATGAACTGTATGTCCCTTGGTCATTAAGGTTTGAATAAAAATGTAACAAAGACTCCCCAATTTTAACGTTTATGGGATCTCCATCATTGGAGTATTGCTATTCCAGTACACCAATGGTTAGACGGAATGAGAACACTCTATGCATGCTAATGCATACAATTCCTAATTTGGTGGCAAACATTATCTCAGTATTTACATTACTCCTCCACAAATACCCTTAAAACATTTCAGAACAACAAGTCATTCTAATGGGAGGTTATCCTCCATTGGCTGTTTATTCTCTTCTGTTGCTATGCTTACAGGTTCCTTTAAATGACATGAGGAAGTCTACACCTACAGAGGTGAGTAGTGTGTAGGAAACCACTTAACATCATTACCACTGGGTTACTCACACAAGATTGACCTTTAACTTTGTGAAACAAAATCAGAGTCCATGTAGTCCATGTACTACATAGTAGCACATACTGTAAGTAGCTAATAACTGCACAATCTTCTGTGAACGTTGGGCCCAGCTTTTCCTTCTCAGGTAATTGTAAGGTCACGGGTTCGGGAAGAATTCACGGCCCCACTTATAACACTACAAGCCTGATGAATATACACACACGCATGCTCGCCCACATACACACAAAGACACACACACACAGAGAAATGCATGCACGCATACACACACACACACACACAGACACATACACACAAAGACACAAACACACAGAGAAATGCATGCACGCACACACACACACACACACACACACACACACACACACACAGACACAGACACACACAGACACAAACACACAAAGACACAAAGGTACACACATCATGCGTGCCCACAAACACACACACACAAAGACACGCACACGAAGAAACGCACGCATACACACACACAGAAACACAATCAGACACACACAGAAACATCAATCTGATTCACTTTTTCTCTCTCTAACACAGTAGCACAATGAACAACACCAGTCTGATATAGTAGTACAGCTGTTGTAATATAAACACCATACTGCAATATGCATTATTTCACAGTGGGATTAATCAGTGGGCTTGGCATGGGATAGCGCTGCCAGGAGACATCAGAAAAACCCTGCCTGGCTGGCTGGCAGGCATTATACCCTGGAAAGCCAGCCAGGTAAGAGAGGAAACAACTTGCTTCAGGTGCCCAATCTCCCAGCGGAATCCATATTGATTACACCTTCTACAGCACGTGCCCAATCTCCCAGCGGAATCCATATTGATTACACCTTCTACAGCACGTGCACAATCTCCCAGCGGAATCAATATTGATTACACCTTCTACAGCGCTTTCAGTATCTCTGCACTCTGACAGTGCACCGGCGAGGAGAGATGGATAAACGCTCTATCATTGATGTATAAAAGGATGTTTGGAAGGCAAGTTGGGGAGTTCTTTTTACGGGTGTACATACATTGTAGCGAAGTGTTATTGGGTGTCGTGTGGAAAGATACTGTATCTAGGAAACCTAGAATATTATATACTCGTTTATTATTTGACAATGTTTTTTGGCAACAGACTCATCTGGAAAAAAAAAGTTTTTAAATGAAAATGTATCTGAGATTGACAGCACTCGCAGCAATGCGAAGAGGGAGTCAGACTTGGGGAGGTATACTTCCAGAACACCTCCAAGGGCTGTTCACTTCTTGACTGTTGCTTCTGAAGAGTAGTAGAGGAGGAAGAGGATGGAAAGCCTAGCTTCTTCATGCTGAGCTCCCAGAGGTAAAGGCTGGTGGGTATATGGAGCTGTTGATTATTGAGATGAACAGCTATAAACTCAATATTTTCAGAGGGAGCGGTGAGAAGACTGTAAAGTAGACAAATAGCTGCTCTCTTGCTCAGGAAAGCTGCAGAGTGAGCCAGGTAAATGGGTGGAGGAAGATTCAAACGGGTTAGTCAGGATAAGGAACTAGAATCTAGCAGTGGAGATATTTTTTTTTATTCCACAGCCCTGGGGCTTTTCTTTCTTCCTTTCTCTCTCTCTCTCTCTCTCTCTCTCTCTCTCTCTCTCTCTCTCTAGCTCTCTCTCTCTCTCTCTCTCTCTCTCTAGCTCTCTCTGTCTCACTCTAGCTCTCTCTCTCTCTCTCTCTCTCTCTCTCTCTCTCTCTCTCTCTCTCTAGCTCTCTCTCTCTCTCTCTCTTTCTCTCTCTCTCTCTCTAGCTCTCTCTCTTTCTCTCTCTCTCTAGCTCTCTCTCTCTTTCTCTCTCTCTCTCTCTCTCTCTTTCTCTCTCTCTCTAGCTCTCTCTCTTTCTCTCTCTCTCTCTCTCTCTAGCTCTCTCTCTCTCTCTTTCTCTCTCTCTCTCTAGCGCTCTCTCTTTCTCTCTCTCTCTAGCTCTCTCTCTCTCACTCTAGCTCTCTCTCTCTCTCTCTCTCTCTCTAGCTCTCTCTCTCTCTCTAGCTCTCTCTCTAGCTCTCTCTCTCTCTAGCTCTCTCTCTCTCTCTCTAGCTCTCTCTCTCTCTCTCTCTCTTTCTCTCTCTCTCTCTCTCTAGCTCTCTCTCTTTCTCTTTCTCTCTCGCTCTCTCTCTCTCTCTAGCTCTCTCTCTCTTTCTCTCTCTCTCTCTCTCTCGCTCTCTCTCTAGCTCTCTCTCTCTCTCTCTTCTCTCTCTCTCTCTAGCTCTCTCTCTCGCTCTTTCTCTCTCGCGCTCTCTCTCTCTCTAGCTCTCTCTCTCTCTCTCTCTATCTCTCTCTCTCTCTTTTCTCTCTCTCTCTAGCTCTCTCTCTCTCTTTCTCTCTCGCTCTCTCTCTCTCTCTAGCTCTCTCTCTCTTTCTCTCTCTCTCTCTCTCTCTCTCTCTCTCTCTCTCTCTCTCTTTCTCTCTCGCTCTCTCTCGCAGTTTTCACAGTCTGCGACAAAGGCGGTGAGAGAGCGAGATTGAAATGTGATCTATACGCACAGTCCCAGGTCATTTGGAACGATAAATTGTACTCATTAAACATGTACATGTAGCTCAGCACCTTGGCAGCCAGTAAACATGTTGCCTCACCTTATGCAGAAGTTATAGTGTAATAATTGAGTACAAGTTGCATGTATGTGGTGGAGTTTTGCGTGTGCAAACATTATCTCTAGTGATTGATTAATATTGTGCAGTATTCTTTGGAGATCTCAGTTACTCTGTGCACTGTAATTTCTTCTCCTCTCTCTCTGAAAGCAGTCTGCCCCCCCCCCCCCACACACCCCCACCCCCGAACCACTGTGGTAGTAGCAGCGTCTTACAGAGGATTAATCAGAGAGGAGTTTCTCCCCAGACACTGTTGCAAGAATCTGGGATCGGGTTGCTCTACTTTTATTTAGGTGTAGTGGTGGATTTTTAAATATTTTTGCTATCTGAGAGCTTAGTTTGTTTTGACCTCGCCATCAGGGTGGCTTGTCTCACAGACACTCAAAAGAGAGAGAGAGAGAGAGAGAGAGAGAGAGAGAGAGAGAGAGAGAGAGAGAGAGAGAGAGAGAGAGAGAGAGAGAGAGAGAGAAAGAAAGAAAGGGAGAGCGAGCGAGAGAAGGAGAGAGAGGGAGAGGGATAGAGATCAAAAGTATCCAAACAAGTAGCGAGCTCCTCTGCTTTCTGGTGACAGTTGACACTGATGAATTTGGAGACATGCCTAAGCATTAATGGCACTGAAACAAAAATAAACCATCTCCAAGTATAAAATGAGACACACACAGCTACGGAGGAGAGAAGACGGCAGCGTTGTCTTTGATTTATCCCTCTGGGAGAGGCAGGACGATATGTGTGGAATGAAGAAGAACAAACTCCACAGTGCACAGGGAACATTCACTACTCACCACAGGAAATCAATTTATTTGAGAGGGCAGCCTGAACTAAAAATAGGGAGCCCCTAACAATACGCAGAATTAATTGCCCAGATTTTGTAGAGAGAGCGCAAGAACACGGAGAAGACTCTAGAGAGCCAAAGTTTATTCTCTGTCTTGTTTTTGTGTCTGTGTTATGGAAATATTAGTGCAGTCGGTCTGTCATGTTTTTGTTTAGTGTTTTTCTACTTGTCGGCTGATGTCAGAGCTCCGCTGTAGCGAAGACTTCCTCATTTGACAGTGAAAGAGGATGTGTGTATGCCTGTCCGTCTGTGTGCAAGCATTTGTGTGTGTGAGCACTGTGTGTAAATGTCTGTGTGCATGTGTGTGTGTGAGCACTGTGTGTAAATGTCTGTGTGCATGTGTGTGTGTGAGCACTGTGTGTAAATGTCTGTGTGCATGTGTGTGTGTGAGCACTGTGTGTAAATGTCTGTGTGCATGTGTGTGTGTGAGCACTGTGTGTAAATGTCTGTGTGCATGTGTGTGTGTGAGCACTGTGTGTAAATGTCTGTGTGCATGTGTGTGTGTGAGCACTGTGTGTAAATGTCTGTGTGCATGTGTGTGTGTGAGCACTGTGTGTAAATGTCTGTGTGCATGTGTGTGTGTGAGCACTGTGTGTAAATGTCTGTGTGCATGTGTGTGAGGGAACAACGTCTGTGTGTAAATGTCTGTGTGCATGTGTGTGACGGAACAACGTCTGTGTGTGGGGCCTAAAGTGAGCCGACGTGAAGCTTTTAATGAGATCTCACACCGTGTTTAAATATTTAACAACGCCTTGTGTAGCCCCTCCAACAGCCGACAGGGAAGTCAACCGGCGAGGTTTCATTCCATTACCCCCCACCATCCATCCCCACAAAATATGAAGACTAGACTAGGTCTGGAAATGAGATTGGTATTTATCATGTGCACCAACCCTCTACCTGAGAAATGATATGTACACAGAGCTGTAGGTAAAGTGATGAATTATGCATTCAGAAATGTCAAATTAGCTTTTTCATGTGAAAGATATTCAAATGTGTTGAGAAAGGAAAAGAGGTTAACTGAGAATTGGCCTGAGAGACTTTATGTACAGTGCAAATTCAATGTTATAAAGAGTCATAAAGTAGGACCAAAATCTAGAAACGCAAAGAAAATGTTGTAATTTACAGTACAATATCAAGACACACTTGTTTCTATCCTTCAATCAATGTCAAAACACTGTCCCTTGATCCACTGCTTCACTATTTGTCTCTCCATATTGAAGTGTTTGGAGGAGCTGTCCCCCACTGATCCTGTTGGTGCTGGGGGAGGAGCTGCGGTTGCCACCCTCCCACTGTGTTCAGAGGGAAGAATGGGGGAGGAGGAGGAGAGAAGGGGGAGGCAGGGCCTACCTGCCAGCTGGAGGAGTCTGAGGAGAGCTGGAGGATTGTGGAACCACCGATGGAGTCCCACCTCCCCGTTCCAGCCTCACTTCCACCTTACCCAGACAGACAGAGCCCATCCCTGCCTGTCTGCATGGGCCAACTCAGCCCCACCCCTTTCACCACTCCATATCACTTCCTCTGGCAGCCAAGTCACACCCAGTGGAAGGGTCCATGCCAGGGCACCAGACTTCCCCCTCTCCCTCCCCTACTACCACCCCCATGTCCTCCCACTCCCCTCCAAACCCTGCTGCCCCCATCCCTCTTCTCCACACCACACTCATTATTCATGTTCTGAGCGACAGCTTTCATTTGATCTATTACTTAGAATGGGACCAGGGCTGCTGTGCTGCCGCGTCCCGTCTGGATCTTTCATTATTTCAGGGAGGGTTTTCTCCGGCTGGGTCTCTGTTGTGCAGATGAAATATTGAAGGGAGTAGTGTAGTGGAAAGGGCCTTTACACTACTGGAAAGGGCCTCCATGCAGGGTGAGGTAAGGGCCAATGCTGGGCTATAGCTGTTCTTCTCAGACAGACCTCTACTTCCTTTATCCAGAAGGTGGGCACTGAGCTTCACCTTGATCTTAACCCTTCAGTGTGCTACCTTCATGGATTGATAATGTCCCCTTGAATTTACTTCTTAACTTATTTCTCAAACAAATGTTAGACTTTTTTGGTTATTGTGTCATCTTGTTTGGATTGTTTGCACTTAATGCTGACATGTGTCAGCCCTCATTTACGTGCATTTACCGGACCGGTCTGTCAACAATTACCGGACCGGTCTGTCAACAATTACCGGACCGGTCTGTCAACAATTACCGGACCGCTCTGTCAACAATTACCGGACCGCTCTGTCAACAATTACCGGACCGCTCTGTCAACAATTACCGGACCGCTCTGTCAACAATTACCGGACCGGTCTGTCAACAATTACCGGACCGCTCTGTCAACAATTACCGGACCGCTCTGTCAACAATTACCGGACCGCTCTGTCAACAATTACCGGACCGCTCTGTCAACAATTTACCGGACCGCTCTGTCAACAATTACCGGACCGCTCTGTCAACAATTACCGGACCGCTCTGTCAACAATTACCGGACCGGTCTGTCAACAATTACCGGACCGCTCTGTCAACAATTACCGGACCGCTCTGTCAACAATTACCGGACCGGTCTGTCAACAATTACCGGACCGGTCTGTCAACACCGGATTCAACAACCGGACCGCTCTGTCAACAATTACCGGACCGCTCTGTCAACAATTACCGGACCGGTCTGTCAACAATTACCGGACCGGTCTGTCAACAATTACCGGACCGGTCTGTCAACATTTACCGGACTGTTCTGTCAACATTTACCGGACCGGTCTGTCAACAATTACCGGACTGTTCTGTCAACAATTACCGGACTGTTCTGTCAACATTTACCGGACCGGTCTGTCAACATTTACCGGACTGGTCTGTCAACAATTACCGGACAGGTCTGTCAACAATTACCGGACTTGTCTGTCAACAATTACCGGACCGGTCTGTCAACATTTACCGGACCGGTCTGTCAACAATTACCGGACCGGTCTGTCAACAATTACCGGACCGGTCTGTCAACAATTACCGGACCGGTCTGTCAACATTTACCGGACCGCTCTGTCAACAATTACCGGACCGCTCTGTCAACAATTACCGGACTGCTCTGTCAACAATTACCGGACCGCTCTGTCAACATTTACCGGACCAGTCTGTCAACAATTACCGGACGTCTGTCAACAATTACCGGACTGTTCTGTCAACATTTACCAGACTGTTCTGTCAACATTTACCGGACCGGTCTGTCAACAATTACCGGACTGTTCTGTCAACAATTACCGGACTGTTCTGTCAACATTTACCGGACCGGTCTGTCAACATTTACCGGACTGGTCTGTCATCAATTACCGGACCGGTCTGTCAACAATTACCGGACTGGTCTGTCAACAATTACCGGACCGGTCTGTCAACATTTACCGGACTGTTCTGTCAACATTTACCGGACTGTTCTGTCAACATTTACCGGACTGGTCTGTCAATATTGCAGAGGAAAGAATGGGCAATTGGTTTGGCCCATTTGACAAAGGACTGTGTTCACCTTGACAAAGTACCAGGCCTTCAACTAATAAAAACTAATTGAGCTGTACGGTTGCTTTGGTATACTGAGTTGAAGTGGATCATTATTTGTTTACTGTTTAAAATATTCATTAGCTAAACGGTCGTAAACTACACCTGTCGTAACGACTACTGTATTGTGTTTTTAATGCATGTACAATGTATGTGTTTGGGTGCAGATGTGGATCTGAATTTGATCACCCAGTTGCAGGTGAACTGTCATGCAATACAGGACATTATTTTACTGCATTTCAGGATTTTCATTACCTGAATTTTAGGTTTAAAAAGGCTTCTGAAGTTTGTAATTTCCACTTTCAATTTCAGACTTGAATTCCCTTACGAAACATGTATCAACCCCTACAAAAATGTCTGTTAATTATAATCCACATAATAATTCACATTTCCTCTTTCTGCAGGATTATTCTCCTGTTGTAGCAAACTGCCTCAAATTTAGATCCTACAACTGTGGGACTTCATTAAGCCTTGGGGTAGAACATTTAGTTACGTCACTCTGAAATGTTCTGCTGTGCAGAATGAAAAGACATGATCACATTTGTCCAAGAAACATGTTAGACATTGTGCTGGTACCACATCACTTGAACGTTCTGCCTCGAGCCTATGGTACATGGTGCCAAAGTAGAGGTTGGCCCGTGGCATTACTGGCACAAGTCCCTCTGCTTTCCTACAACATCATTGTGTTGTACTCTTGAGACACTGTGTTGCAAATTTTTGCATTTTTGATTTAAAAGGAATCTCTGAGTAACTGCTTATATTCAAGAAACTTTTAGTCAGACTTACAGTAAATAAGTGGAAACCTTCCCATATCTACGCCCTAGTGATACTGTATATAAAATGCATGGATGCTGATACATTTCTCACTTCATCAGGATTTTAGCCAAGGACATTCAATTTTCACTCCTTATAAAGCCAATTGATTTGGCCTATTGTAGACACCCTTGGCTTATTTTAATAATTTCACAAACGTAATTCCATGGATATATGATATATCCCTAATGATAGAACCTCTCGGGTCACTGGAAACAGTGAGTTACAGTAATTGGAAGAAGATGCCCATGCATGTGGCTTGTGCTGTGCTGGAGCAAGGAATGACATTGATATAGAGCGCTCCATTAATTGCCATATGAATAAGGTCCACAGCCGTTGCCTCTCTGCTGATGCATCCCTGTAGCAGAGATGGGTCACTCTGTCTTCTCCGGCCCATAGCCTTGCCAAGCTCATAATTACTAAAACCTCTAATGAATCTTCCTATCACCGGCCAAATACAGCTTCTTACTATATAAATGAGTTAATGTACCTGTATGTGTTTAAGTGTGGGTGTGTGTGTGCATGGGTGATAGAGAGAGAGATGGTTGTCTTGTGTTTTAATTCCTGGGTCCATATCGATACTTCAAAAGGAAAACACAGAACTAGCTGTGGCGGCCTGTTTAAATGAAATAGAAGTGATTGATGAAAATACAAACCCTCCCTTTCATTTCCTGAATTTCAGGTCTAATAAAATTGGTTGTCACTGTGGGCAGTCTGGCTGCATATCCCTAAGTATCACTACTGACGGATTACAAGGGCATTCATAATAACGTTCCTCCTCAGCTCACTGATGGCAGTCGGACAGAATAGGACATGTCATGACACTCTGATCGGGGTCTTGGCTCTGTGCGTGTGTACGTGTGCAGGCATGCTTGTGTGTGTGTATGAGAGTGTGTAGTACTGGCCCTTTGCCATATAAGGCTTATCCCCAGTCCATACACTCTACACCAAGGTTCTCCAACACTGTTCCTGGAGAGCTACCGTCCTGCAGGTTTTCACTCCAACCCTAATCTAGCGCAGCTGATTCTACTAATTAGCTAGTTGATAAACTGAATCAGGTCAGTTGCAACTGGGATTGTAGTGAAAACCTACTAGGGAGTTCTCCTCCAGGAACGGGGTTGGAGATCCCTGGTCTACACCCTGCTATTATCTCACTAGCCCTGCATGTCTGTGTCAAATCAATAGCACTCTACTACCACCTAGTGAAACACAATGGAACAGCAGCCACCCGGGGCAAGACTGGGAGAGGAGGAAAGGAGCTGTTCACAAGTGGCATTTGCCCCTAATTAAAAGCAGAACTTGTTGGAGCACTTGGTCTGCAAAAGGACTGGAATCCACTATGACGCAGGCAAAGCCCACAATTTGGTGGCAGGCCTCCTCCACTCTGCAGACGAAGTGAATAAGCAATTACAGTATGTCCCACAAATCACCACAGCACTTACAAACTGGATCAGCAGAACTTTCGAGATGGTGTACCAAATTAATTGTTTTTCCTGATCACATGACCCTACCTGGAAAAATGAAATACTCAGGGCCCTTTGGATGAGTAATGCTGTAAAATTATGGTCACAATGGTTTTCTATACTTGTATGTCCATTTTAGAATGCAAATGTATATGCCTTTGCCTAGTCCATCTATATAATGTAATATATTTCACACAATAAGTACCAAAATATATGGCAGCCCAAGTGGACATTGAGCAACAGTAAGAACGATAGTCTACAAGATTATAGCACACAAATACACAATCATATTATAGGGTATGGACAGGTGATGGACTGAGTCCCAGAGTCCAGATTGTCAAGAGTGATCAACAGTGGTCTTCCTTGAGGATAATTACTGCTGGTTGAACATCTGGTGAGCCCATGTGGAAAGCATATGTCCCAAATGGCACCCTATACCCTATATAGTCCACTAATGTTGACCAGAGCCCTGCTCATAAGAAGTGCACTATGTAGGGAATAGGGTGGCATTTGGGATGAAGCCCATGATGTCAGTGGGGAGGATGAATGAAAGTTGTCATCGACCAGTCTGACTAGTAGCAGTGCGTTTAGACCAGCTTAATGGAGCAGACCAGCTCAGCAACTAATCACTTGTTCTTTCCTCATCAGCTGGTTGCCCTAGGGATGGTAAATGATTGTAAAATGTTTGATGGGACAGGCCTAAAACCAAGCGGACCTGACATACTCACTCAATGAGGTACAGTTGTTTGTGTGTGTGTGTGTGTGTGTGTGTGTGTGTGTGTGTGTGTGTGTGTGTGTGTGTGTGTGTGTGTGTGTGTGTGTGTGTGTGTGTGTGTGTGTGTGTGTGTGTGTGTGTGTGTGTGTGTGTGTGTGTGTGAGTGTGTGTGTGTGTGCGCACATATACAGTCCACAGTTAGTTCTGCTCATCTCACCATTTCAATACAGCAGTGTGTAAGGTACTGTGTGTCTAGAAACGGCTGTAAAGCCTCTGTTCCAGTATCTATACACACAGTACATTGAAGCAGTGGGTAATGTGTCAATGCATTGGAGTGGAATGTGCTCTGTCTATTTACTGTAATGAAATAATATGTACTACTTAACAGTTGAAGTCTGAAGTTTACATAGACCTTCACCAAATACATTTAAACTCAGTTTTTCACAATTCCTGAAATGTATTGCTAGTAAAAAAATTCCTTGTTTAAGGTCAGTTAGGATCACCACTTTATTTTAAGAATGTGAAATGTCATGAAATGTGAAATGAATAACAGTAGAGAGAATTATTTATTTCAGCTGTTATTTATTTCATCACATTCCCAGTGGGTCAGAAGTTTACATACACTCAATTAGTATTTGGTAACATTGCCTTTAAATTGTTTAACTTGGGTCAAATGTTTCGGGTAGCCTTCCAAAAGCTTCCCACAATAAGTTGGGTGAATTTTGGCCCATTCCACCTGACAGAGCTGGTGTAACTGAGTCAGGTTTGTAGGCCTCCTTGCTCGCACATGCGCTTTCAGTTCTGCCCACAAATCTTCTATAGGATTGAGGTCAGGGCTTTGTGATGGCCACTCCAATACCTTGACTTTGCTGTCCTTAAGCCATTTTGCCACAACTTTGGAAGTATGTTTGCGGTCATTGTCCATTTGAAATACCTATTTGACACAAAGCTTCAACTTCCTGACAGATGTCTTGAGATGTTGCTTCAATATATCCACATAACTTTCCTCCCTCATGACGCCATCTATTTTGTGAAGTGCACCA
Source organism: Oncorhynchus masou masou (assembly GCF_036934945.1). Taxonomy (NCBI): domain Eukaryota; kingdom Metazoa; phylum Chordata; class Actinopteri; order Salmoniformes; family Salmonidae; genus Oncorhynchus; species Oncorhynchus masou. The sequence continues at coordinate 45,539,238 of NC_088232.1, read as the reverse complement.
GGAACTGCTCGGTCTGCCCAATATAATGGATCAAAACTGGAGGAGGCTGGTGGCAGTGGGAGGAGGTAGGGAACTGGTCGGTCTGCCCAATATAATGGATCAAAACTGGAGGAGGCTGGTGGCAGGGGGAGGAGGTAGGGAACTGGTCGGTCTGCCCAATATAAAGGATCAAACCTGGAGGAGGCAGGTGGCAGCGGGAGGAGGTAGGGAACTGGTCGGTCTGCCCAATATAATGGATCAAAACTGGAGGAGGCTGGTGGCAGGGGGAGGAGGTAGGGAACTGGTCGGTCTGCCCAATATAAAGGATCAAACCTGGAGGAGGCAGGTGGCAGCGGGAGGAGGTAGGGAACTGGTCGGTCTGCCCTATATACTGGATCAAAACTGGAGGAGGCTGGTGGCAGCTGGAGGAGGTAGGGAACTGGTCGGTCTGCCCAATATAATGGATCAAAACTGGAGGAGGCTGGTGGCAGCGGGAGGAGGTAGGGAACTGGTCGGTCTGCCCAATATAATGGATCAAAACTGGAGGAGGCTGGTGGCAGGGGAGGAGGTAGGAACTGGTCGGTCTGCCCAATATAATGGATCAAACCTGGAGGAGGCAGGTGGCAGCGGGAGGAGGTAGGGAACTGGTCGGTCTGCCCAATATAATGGATCAAAACTGGAGGAGGCTGGTGGCAGCAGGAGGAGGTAGGGAACTGGTCGGTCTGCCCAATATAATGGATCAAAACTGGAGGAGGCTGGTGGCAGGGGGAGGAGGTAGGGAACTGGTTGGTCTGCCCAATATAAAGGATCAAACCTGGAGGAGGCAGGTGGCAGCGGGAGGAGGTAGGGAACTGGTCGGTCTGCCCAATATAATGGATCAAAACTGGAGGAGGCTGGTGGCAGCAGGAGGAGGTAGGGAACTGGTCGGTCTGCCCAATATAATGGATCAAACCTGGAGGAGGCTGGTGGCAGCAGGAGGAGGTAGGGAACTGGTCGGTCTGCCCAATATAATGGATCAAAACTGGAGGAGGCTGGTGGCAGCGGGAGGAGGTAGGGAACTGGTCGGTCTGCCCAATATAATGGATCAAAACTGGAGGAGGCTGGTGGCAGCGGGAGGAGGTAGGGAACTGGTCGGTCTGCCCAATATAATGGATCAAAACTGGAGGAGGAATAAAAATAGCATAAACAGGAAAGTATACCAGTTTCATTTGAGGACCAGGATGTTGACAACTGTGCCATACAGATTGTAAAATAGTTGGGAAGAGATTTTTGATGTACCGATTCCATATGAGTTGATATATAAAACAACGCAAGATTCAGCTAAAATTATTATATAGAATTCTTGCCACCAACAAAATGTTGAATATTTGGGGCATAAGATCATCGAAGCTCTGCAGATTTTGTTGTGAGGATACAGAATCAATAGACCATTTATTCTGGTATTGCCATCAGGTAGACTGTTTCTGGTCTCAGGTTCAGGAATGGCTGAAAATGCAGAGCATTGATCTAAAATTGACCCTAGAAATAGTACTGTTAGGAGATCTGGAAGAGACCGGGTCAGTCAATTAATAATATACTAATACTCTTAGTAAAAGTATTTATCTTCAACACGCAATCTGTAGATTCTATTAGATTAGATTAGACTGAAATTGTACGTTAAACATCATAGCATAGTTGAAAGATATGTGTTGCGTAGAAACACAAAGTGGGTGGCCAGCAGAGATTGATGGGATGGGCTGAGGGAAGCTGAGGGGTGGTAAAAGATAAAGGGGAAAAAAACATAATCATAATCAAAGTACTTTTGAATGACACTAAGTGGCAGTGTTTTTAGAACTAATGCTGGTTTGCCTGAGGCTGATGACGTGCAGGTGTTTGTACACATGCATATATACACACTCTCATTCAAATGAACACATACAAGAACACACACATGTAATAGTTCCAGACATGCACACAAACATATAAAGTAGTTATTGCTGTTATGATTTCAGTTGTCCTTGATGTCCTTTGTTTTAAATGTATTATTGTTATTATTGCTGTTTTCTTCTGTCTTTTCCTTTTTCCTCGTTAGTTCATTCTCTTGGTTGTTGGTGCATTGGGGGTTCTTGGGGGGACTGTGGGAGGTGGGGAATGGAATTCATAGTTTTTTTTGTTTTTTCTTCCGGGCGGGGGGGGGGATGTGGCAGAGGTCTAGAATGGTTGAGGGACAGCTATTGGGGAACTGTGGGGGGGATCTTGGAGGGTTCAGGTTTCACAAGATTGTGATCATGTAAAAGGAAACTGTGACATATATTTTATATCACTATCATGCACACACAACCTCACCCTCACACATAAGGATGGCTATGTTGCAGAAAGACTGATACATGTTTGATAGTGTCTTGATGCTGTATTGTTTGTCCTTCATGTTCTAATATTTTAATGTTACCCCTTCCTTGTGTTTTTTGTAATAAATAGTAATATACAAAAATATATATATATATTTTTAAACTTTTGACTTCAACTGTATGTCTACTCACGTCAGTGCAGTGGTGTCACCCTTGCTGTATCATACTATGTTACAGATGTTAACTGAAGTACAGTTTGGTCGGAATTTCAGTAATCTTACTCTTTTGGTTGAAGTAGAGGAGGGATAGATGAAGAGGAAACACTGTAGGAAGGTTGGACACAGGGATCAAACCCCGGCCTCTGGGGGTCAACATGTGTTACCAGTAAGAGTGTGAATATTTAAACATTAAAACATTTTAACTAAATTGGGATCATTTAAGTTAAGAAAATTCAGGACATACAAAAAATTCAAAATAATCTCTAACCAATTAAATACAATTTTCACAAAACCTATTACTTTCTGTGTTATAGCCAATAGGCTATAAAGGTCTTGGAAAGTTGTGTAATTCAAATAAAACCAGAGAGGAAGAGGCTTTAGGCTGCTTGGTGAATTTGCAAGGCGTGCAAGACAAGAACTGCGAGATGCACGTTTCTGCCTGTCCCTCTCCTCTCCCTCCCGCTGGCCTGCTCTGTCTCTTTGCTAATGATGCAAGTGTGTGTTCAGTCTTCGGTCTGTTGCACGTAGAATGTCCTCGTCTATTCATGGCAGCGATGTCGGAGGGATAGAGAGGATCTTTGGGCCAGTCTAGCGAACACGGGGTAGCCTACTCTTAATTTTTGCCTCATAATATGAAATTACACTACATTACTGGTAGTCTTTATTGCCCTCCAAACAATCCATGATAATCAGAAATTTCAATAAGCATTTCTCTACGGCTGGCCATGCTTTCCTCCTGGCTACCTCACCGTACCAATCCCACCGTACTTCTCCGCTGTGCAATCTGGTTTCTGTGCTGGTCATGGGTGCACCTCAGCCACGCTCAAGGTACTAAACAATATCATAACCGCCATAGATAAAAGACAGTACTGTGTAGCCGTCTTCATTGACCTAGCCAAGGCTTTCGACTCTGTCAATCACCGTATTCTTATCGGTAGACTCAATAGCCTTGGTTTCACAAATAACTGGCTCGCCTGGTTCACCAACTACTTCGCAGACAGAGTTCAGTGTGTCAAATCGGAGGGCCTGTTGTCCGGACCTCTGGCAGTCTCTATGGGGGTACCACAGAGTTCAATTACCCGCCCGCCCAACTAACATTACTACCCTGGATGGTTCTGACCTAGAATATGTGGACAACTACAAACACCTAGGTGTCTGGTTAGACTGTAAACTCTCCTTCCAGACACATATTAAACATCTCCAATCCAAAATCAAATCTTGAATCGGCTTTCTATTTTGCAAACAAAGCCTCCTTCACTCACGCCATCAAACTTATCCTATTAAAACGGACTATCCTACCGATCCTCTACTTCGGCGATGTCATCTACAAAATAGCTTCCAATACTCTACTCAGCAAACTGGATGCAGTCTATCACAGTGCCATCCGTTTTGTTACCAAAGCCCCTTATACCACCCACCAATGCGACCTGTATACTCTAGTCGGCTGGCCCTCACTACATATTTGTCGCCAGACCTACTGGCTCCAGGTCATCTATAAGTCTATGCTAGGTAAAGCTCCGCCTTATCTCAGCTCACTGGTCACGATAACAACACCCACCCATAGCACGCGCTCCAGCAGGTATATCTCACTGTTCATCCCCAAAGCCAACACCTACCTTTGGCGGCCTATCCTTCCAGTTCTCTGCTGCCAGTGACTGGAAAGAGTTGCAAAAATCTCTGAAGCTGGAGACTTATATTTCCCTCGCTAACTTTAAACATCAGCTATCTGAGCAGCTAACCAATTGCTGCAACTGTACATAGTCCATCTGTAAATAGCCACCCAATCTACCTACCTCATTCCCATATTGATTTATTTACTTTTCTGCTCTTTTGCACACCAGTATCTCTACTTGCACATCATCATCTGCTCATTTATCACTCCAGTGTTAATTTGCTAAATTGTAACTATTTCGCTACTAGGGCCTATTTATTACCTACCTCCTCACGCCATTTGCACACACTGTATATAGACTTCCTTTTTTTCTATTGTGTTATTGACTGTACGCTTGTTTATTCCATGTGTAACTCTGTGTTGTTGTTTGTGTCGCACTGCTTTGCTTTATCTTGGCTAAGTCGCAGTTGAAAATGAGAACTTGCTCTCAACTAGCTTACCTGGTTAAATAAAGGTTAAATAAAAAATACAAAAATTGATTACCCTTTTCAAACATTTTGGAATGTGGCCCCTTGAAAGCGATTCGCCGACGGCATATCTGTTTTCCTGTCTGTTAGGGTAGGCTACACTATGGAACATTCTCTGGAGATATGAATGGTGTCACGCCCTGGCCTTAGTATTCTGTGTTTTCGTTAGTATTTTGGTGAGGCCAGGGTGTGACATGGGGATTTATGTGGTTTGTTTTGTCTGGGGTTGGTTGTAGGTATGGAATTGTGGTTAGAGTATTACTCTAGGTAAATCTATGGTTGCCTAGAGTGGTTCTCAATCAGAGGCAGGTGTTTATCGTCGTCTCTGATTGGGAACCATATTTAGGCAGCCATATTCTTTAGGTCTCTTGTGGGTGATTGTTCCTGTCTTTGTGTTTGTGGCACCAGATAGGACTGTTTTGGTTTTTTCTTGTTTTGTAGATTGTTGTACTTTCATCTTTATTAAAGATGTACAAAACTAAACACGCTGCATTTTGGTCCGCCTCTCTTTCCCCAGAAGAAAACCGTTACAAATCGGCATTTTACATGTCAGTAAAGGAATGAGGTTGCTGAAGCGGGACAAACAATCATCACTAGACGACCAGCACTGCCAATCAAATAATCTTGAGCTGCTGCTCGCAGATTGTCTCCCTGCTGTCTGGGCAGAGACCAATCTCTCCTAAAAAAAAAGTACTTTAAAGTTAGTTAAATACCGTGATTTACCACGACATTTAGTAGAAATAAATCTCAGCTAGCTACCATACCATAAAATACGTAATAAAAAGCAACAGCACATCAATCAGCGACGTTTATTGCTGTCAGAGAAACAATGCAGAACATTTAATGCCAGAGCAGAATTCTATTGTGACTAGTTTTTTTGTCCAGGGCCATAACTTGGGTTTGAGTTTTAGTGAGGTCCGGAAGGGGGGGTCTATAAGCAACTATTTACCAGTTATGCACTCATTCTCCGAGAGTCGTTTTTTGTTTGTTTGGGAGATATCTGTAGACACGGCAGGAGTCGCTAGATGGTTTTAAAATTGCCTTTTGTCTGGCATCTCGCAAACACACTGTCAGCAGCATCTCAAGTTGACTACGGAGCCGACTGTGAGCTGGGGTAATTCCTTTCTCAGGCCCTTGGCCACTACCAAAAGATGGCAAGAGAGGTGCATTTGCTGCTAAAAAGGTAAATCCGGGAGGCTAATTCAGGGGACACAGGTGAACATAATGAACAAACCACTGTTTACGATTCCACTCATTCGCAGAGGTAGATGCGAGTAGAACTCAGTCAGATTGAGAATATAAGCATTCTGAGCTTTGATCAACGCTGGGAGAAGTGTTTACCAGCAATTGGTTAAATTTTTGTACAAAACATATATTTCGAATTATTATTTATTTTTTCAAATTATACAACATTACAGAGGTCCGGAACTCGGTGTGCTCATATGTAGTTACTGCCATGACCGCCATGGCTATGGCATAGTCTGCTCTGTTGTGTCACAGTGCCAGTACCTGGGAAAATGGAGAGTACAGGGAAGTAGTGGGTTATAGTGAGCCTCAAAGACCAGCGACTACGCCTGGTGACTACTTGTGGTGTTTGGTGGTTATTGACAGCCATATTTACCAACTTCAGGTTTCATTTCGTTCCAGTTAAATAGCAGAAAACAAATAATTCACTCGACATTCATTCCGGCTTTCGACTATGGTGATATGGTCTATACGAATGCAGCTGCCACAGTATTGAAGACTTTGCAATACGCTTAAATACGGGTGATAGGTTGAGTACACATCACCACATTCTATATCAGAAAGTAGGCTGGCCCTCTCTAAAGTCTCATAGATCAAGGCGCTGCTCTCGTTTTGTTACTAAAGCCCTCTTGTGCAAACTTCTGCCATACCTTACTTCATTGTTAAATTACTCCAGACCTGATCACCGGGATGGCCAACTCTGGATAACCCTTCAGTCTCCACTGAGTTAAGTAGGTCTGTATATAGATTTTTTTCACCTTACTTGTTGAATGATCTCCAGAGCTCTCAAAGGTTGGATGTCTCCATGCCACTAGGACAGTTCAGACAACTGATTGATAACTTTTACTGAGGAATGTGTTTATTTTCATGATGTGTTTTGTAAGTTACTTTTCTTAAATTGCTTGTGTCATATTGTACGTTTTTCTTGCGTTGGAATTGTGAATATGATTGTGTGCAGGGCTCCCTTGCAAGAGGCCATGGTCTCAATGGGATTCCATGATTAAATACATTTGAATAAAATAGTGACATAATATGAGCCAGTGTAAGGACAAATTGCTACATACGGGGAGCACTTCACATTTTAAATAAATGATCCATTAATGTCATTGAACAACGTGAACAATGCACATGAGTTGAAGTTATGCACATGATCCCTACCATACAGAAACGATAACATATCTTTCAGAAAGAATAACATATCCCAACTCATCAAACTTTATCCAACACCAAAACTCTTTGATGCTGTCCTCACCTGTCTACAGTGACAGGTACTTGTTTGGCCTCCTGGCCTACCTGTCCTGCTGTCAGGTAATTCCAACGGGTGTAGAAAGCCCTGCGGATGAGGGGAGGGAGAGGGGGTGCTCAGCATCGAAGCGGCCCTCCATGGGGATAGAGACTGGGGAGGGGGCTCCAGGGCCTCCTTCAGAGGTTTTACCAGAGGAGGAGTGAGAAGAGAGAAAACTGAAGCATTGTAACGGACTGAAAGACCACTCAGAATTGTATGTCCTGATTACTGTGACAACATTCAGAATTGTATGTCCTGATTACTGTGACAGCATTCAAAATTGTATGTCCTGATTACTGTGACAGCATTAAGTATTGTATGTCCTGATTACTGTGACAGCATTTAGTATTGTATGTCCTGATTACTGTGACAGCATTCAGTGTTGTATGTCCTGATTACTGTGACAGCATTCAGTATTGTATGTCCTGATTACTGTGACAGCATTCAGTATTGTATGTCCTGAGTATTGTGACAGCATTCAGTATTGTATGTGCTGATTACTGTGACAACATTCTGATTAATAGGACGAGGAGTGTTCTCTGATCAGCATGTGAGCTGACCTGGGAAAACTCCTGGCCCTACTGATAACCCTATAGTAAATAGAATTGCTAGGACAATAGTGAAGTAGTGATGGTGTTAATCTGTAGCATCTAATCCCTCTACAACAGTAAAAGGAGAGATCCAGCACTGCCTTGGACTTTGGGAGGATGTCACCACACTGCAGATGAGAAGCAAAGGAGATAGAGATACAGAGATTCGGTTTCAGTAAGCCCAGTTTGAATATCATGTTATTCCTCTGTCCACCACTGGAGTGTGACATTGCTGGGCTTTTGTTCATGTTATTCCTCTGTCACGAAGTATATAGGCCTATACTATATATTTTTGTTGTTTACCATGTAATGACAACTACTCAAATACATGGCACCATACGCTAACTGATTTGAAACATGAACGTTTCACTGTTCAAACCTGTTGTAGAACTTTGTAGGCATCCTCAAAACTGTGGAACATATCAGAGTTGAAGGATGACACTGGCTTTTCAGCAGGTTAGCCTGTCCTCTCCCAGCACAAATAGAAGCATTCATATGCTGCTTTCAAGAAAACTGGGAACTCTGAAATAACCGAGGTCTAATTATGAAGTTGGTGATTTTTAGATCGGAATGTTGGAGCTCTAGAAAGATGTCATAGTTTCCGACTTGGAATTCAAAGTTAAATGACCGTTAAAAAATGTCGGAGCTCATATTTTTTTTGTTGAGTTCCCAGTTGTCTTGAACACACTAAAGTCGGAAATCCTTGATTTCTGAGTTCGAAGTTGTTTTGAACACGGCAATAGACTGGGTCAATATGAAACAGCTTGCCCAATAATCCTTCCATCACTGAGGACTTAGATGCGTAGGGTACCGGGGGTAACTAGCACCATGGGGTAGCTGCCCCCCCCCCCGGTAATACACATGAAGACCATAAGATGTCACCAAATGATTTCCCCAACACTTTCCTTGGCTGCCACTACTCTTGCTCAACAAAATGTCCTCTTTGTCATCACAACTTTTGGAGATATAAAAATAAAATAAAGTTGTTGATATATTCCAATGAAGTTAGATCTATAATTGGGGGCAACCCCCCCTTATGGTTATGAATGTGTTTCTACCTGTCATATAGACAATGACTAGCCCAATTAGCACTAGTTTGTGCTAACTTGCTAGCTGACAACTTCACTAGCAGTAAATGCTAGCCAGTTAGCATAAGCTGCTAGGAGTGCTAGCTAGCAACCTTACTACCAGATCGATCGTCTGAGATAAAATACGTAAAAAAGATAACATAACTTAATGCGGTTAGAAATGTTTCCACTAGTGACTGATACCTTTACAGCTGATGTTACACTGTTGTGAAACCTTATACCATAATATTCAGGTAACTGGCACCACTGGGGGGGGGGAACAGTTATCCCATGGGGGTGGCAGTTACCCCAGTTCTTAATTATTATTTTTTAAACGTCCCTTTTCTAAAAACAGCACTTCATGAAAGAACTAAAAAAGTGTAAACTGTAGCCATTTTTTGCCTTTATAGTTTAAGCCAAAGCAATACCTTCATCCACGTACAATTTCTTCCAAACCTTGCTTTTTTTGTGTCAGAAATTAAGACAGGAAATATTTAGGAAATTATCATTTGATAACAGTATCTTTTACATCAGGCTGAAATGCTGACATTTCAAAACCTTACATTTGGTAATCATTATGATAGTTTATTGTTGCTCTCCTTTGCTCTTTGAATTGAGTTATCGCTGTGGACATGGAGTGAGTAGCATCTTTCATCAGAAGCGAGGACATTTCTTAACATTTGTGGCACCTCGTTGCAATGCTCGGCTTGTAGTGCGAAATAGATTGGGTCCGATTTCGTATCGAATTAAACTGCTAACGCATAGAAATACCAACCACTAACCAAAACCGGACATTATGCGTCTTGCAATATTTAATCAAAGGCCGAGCAAAGTGCATTTCAGGTGAATCGCAACTCACGCGCACGGTTAATGATTTTGGAAACTGAGGGGGAAATGAAACTTGAAGTGCTGGACAAGCAATCCGAAACTTTAACCAATTTGAAACTTGATGCAATGTTGTACGGAGATGATGTTACGTTCTCATAATGTCGGAAAATGGGACCTACGAATTATGCCGCGTCCTCGACCTAGTCTGAACTAGGAAACTCGTAAATGTCCGATTTGCTATCTAGTTGTAGTAATACACATGCTACGTTCAACGAATTAGCAAGTCGAACATTTCAGAGTTGACTAGTTCCGACTAGCATTTGAACGCGGCATTAAAATTAATGATTTGTATTGAGCTTCCTATTGTTTGATTCGGATACTTCCCAAATGTAAAACACAGGTCGGACGTTACCGGGTTTCCGACAGGACATGAACACGGCATAAGTGCGCCTGTAGCTGTCACGTTCTGTTCGATGCCGTCACATACATTAAGCAAACACAGAGGATCACCTCATTTGCATGAAACTTTAGGACATGACAGCCTTTTTCCATGTAGGCATGTAGGACTGCATATGAATAAGGTTAGGATTTTATATTCAACATTGTAACTTTCGTTTTCCTTATTTGCAAATAGAAACTGTTTTGACCAAACGTCATGAGACGCGTCACTTAGGCCATTGCGGTAAAAAGGGATTCAAGCTAATCCTACATCAGAAGTTTCAACATGACAGATAGCTGGAGACTAGCAATGTCGTTCCCTACTCAAGTCGTGTTTGTGAAGATGTCCCTGCAGCTTTGCATAAGTAACATCCAGCACATCTTTGCAACTGTCCTTGCATGGATAGGTGTGCGCGGTCCGCAGGTGCGGTTGACATCTACAGGAAAAGTCAATCTAGTCAAGGTGTTGCAAAAGAATATATCTCAAACAGCGACAACTCCAAGCAGTGTCAATTATCATTTTACTCGACAGTGCAATTATAAATGCGGTTTTTGTTTCCACACGGCAAAAACGTCTTTTGTCCTGCCCATTGAGGAAGCAAAGAGAGGTTTACAGCTTCTGAAGCAATCAGGTAAATTTAGCCAATTTATTTATGATATCGCAAAATCCCTATATACATTCACATGACATGTTATTACATTATTATTACATCATATTTCTAACTAATACTTTTTTATTCAGTGTTTAGAATTCTGAATGTCATATTTTTTTTTGGCAGGACTGGAAAAGATTAACTTCTCTGGTGGAGAGCCTTTCTTACAGGACAGAGGGGATTTCTTGGGTAAATTAGTCCAGTACTGCAAACAAGACCTCCATCTCCCAAGTGTCAGTATTGTCAGCAATGGCAGCCTGATCAGAGAGAAGTGGTTCCAGAATTATGGTGAGAGGGTTTTCATTTGAAATAAATAGTACCAACATTACGCTACTTACTGGTCGTCATTATATCGAACAGCCACCATAATAAACGCGGTGCGGCAGGTGGCCTAGATGATAGAGCGTTGGACTAGTAAAGTTCAAATCCCGACAAGGTACAAATCTGTCGTTCTGCCCCTGAACAGGCACTGTTCATAGGCCGTCATTGAAAAGAAGAATTTGTTCTGACTTGCCGAGTTAAATAAAGGTAAATAAAAAAACACAGAGTTTTAAACCCAGAGGCGCAACATCGCAAGACTTCCCGGAACCCCAACCAAACAGGCCGGGGTTTAGGGTTTATATGTCAATTAGTAAAATGAACAATTCTAAAGCCACAACCGAGATAGTTGAACATGTTATTTACCTCGTGAAAGTGTCAAAAACAAGTCTTCAAAAACAACATGCGCAGTTTGGCGTGTGACAACGCACATGCGCAGTTTGGCGCCTGACAATCGTGGCACGATGACGTGTTTCTATTAAGAGCCTTGCTAGCCGACATGGCCATTACGTCACCTACAAGTGTGATCGGGGATTTCTATTGGAGAAGCAGTTTTAGCCAATCTTCATACTGTCTTTGCTTGAATCTTCATTATTCTCATGCAGTCTGGTAAATAAGTTCATTTTATTTACACTAGATGTCAGCACCGGGTTAGTTTTGATATGAGGTCACAACTCAGAGAAACATTTCACTCTTTAAAATGTTTCCCAGTTCAGTTATAAAATGTTTGGACACATTTTCAAATGCATGATTTGATCATCACAGTGTTATTAAAAACTACTTGTTGATTTTTATCTCAATAAATAACTATCACACATTTTTATCTCAATAAATAACTATCACATGTTCTAGGTTATGTCATAAATTGTATGTCTAGACGTTAATACATTTTGAATACATGAGTGCTTCAAAATACAATTCTTTGAGATTATGTCAGTTTTAATATCAGAACTCTTCTTGTCCTCACAGGCCAATACCTGGACATTCTGGCCATTTCCTGTGACAGCTTTGATGAGGACACGAACCAGACTATAGGCAGAGCCCAGGGCAGAAAGAGCCACCTTGACAACCTCTTCAAAGTCCGGGAGTGGTGCCGGGACTACAAAGTGGCGTTCAAAATCAACTCTGTGATCAACACTTTTAATGTGAATGAAGACATGAGAGAAAACATTTCTGAACTCAATCCTGTACGCTGGAAGGTAAGGGTGTTCCAATGCATTTACATTACTCACCAGTAATACTGTATCTGTGTTGTGAATAGTGGTTTCTTCTCCTACCATAGATGTAAGAAATGAGCTGTATGGCCTTGACTTTGTGTGTGTGTGTGTGTGTCTAGGTGTTCCAGTGTCTACTGATCGATGGGGAGAATGCTGGGGAGAACAGTCTGAGGGAGGCAGAGAGGTTTGTCATCAGCGATCAGCAGTTTCAGGACTTCCTGGATAGACACAGCACCATCAGCTGCCTGGTACCTGAATCCAATCAGAAGGTATACTAAAGACAACACACAAAAAAATGGTCTGTTATTGATATTATGATGATTGAACAACTACTATTCCTTGTAGTTTCAGAATGCTATTAATGTGTAGAGTAGGCCTAGTGTAATCTACTAACTCAATTAATCACGTACAGAGCATTCGGAAAGTATTCAGACCCCTTCCGCTTTTCTACATTTTGTTAGGTTACAGCCTCATTCTAAAATGGATTCAATAATTTTCCCCCTCACCTACACACAATAACCCATAATGACAAAACAAAAACAGGTTTTTAGAAAATAAATACCTTATTTACATAAGTATTCTGACCCATTGCTATGAGACTCGAAATTGAGTTCAGGTGCATCCTGTTTCCATTGATCATCCTTGAGATGTTTCTTCAACTTGATTGGAGTCCATCTGTGGTAAATTTAATTGATTGAACATGATTTGGAAAGTCACACACCTGTCTATATAATGTTCCACAGTTGACAGTGCATGTCAGAGCAAAAACCAAGCCATGAGGTCAAAGGAACTGTCCTAGAGCTCAGAGACTGGATTGTGTCGAGGCACAGATCTGGGGAAGGGTACCAAAAAATGTCTGCAGCATTGAAGGTCCCTAAGATTACAGTGCCTCCATCATTCTTGAATGGAAGAAGTTTGGAACCAACAAGACTCTTCTTAGAGCTGGCCGCCCGGCCAAACTGAGCAATCGGGGTAGAAGGGCCTTGGTCAGAGAGGTGACCTAGAACCCAATGGTCACTCTGACAGAGCTCCAGAGTTCCTCTGTAGAGACGGGAGAACCTTCCAGTAGGACAACCATCTCTGCAGCACTCAACCAATAAGGCCTTTGTGGTAGAGTGGCCAGATGGAGGCCACTCCTCAGTAAAAGGCACATGACAGCCTACTTGGAGTTTGTCAAAATGCACCTAAAGACTCTCAGACCATGAGAAACAAGATTCTCTGGTCTGATTAAACCAAGATTCAACTCTTTGGCCGGAATGCCAAGTGTCACGTCTGGAGGAAACCTGGCACCATCCCAACGATGAAGCATGGTGGTGGCAGCATCATGCTGTGGGGATATTTTTAGCGTCAAGGACTGGGGGACTAGTCAGGCTTGAGGGAAAGATGAACGGAGTAAAGTACAGAGGGATCCTTGATGAAAACCTGCTCCAGAGGGCTCAGGACCTCAGACTAGGGCAAAGATTCACCTTCCAACAGGACAACGACCTTGAGCACGCAGCCAAGACAATGCAGGAGTGGCTTCGGGACAAGTCTCTGAATGTCCTTGAGTGGCCCAGCCAGAGCCATGACTTAAACCCAATCAAACATCTCTGGAGAGACCTGAAAACAGCTTTGACCCTCCCCATCCAATCTGACAGCGCTTGAGAGGATCTACTGAGAAGAATGGGAGAAACTCCCCAAATATAGGTGTACCAAGCTTGTAGCGTAAGACACAAGAAGACTTAAGGAAATAATCACTGCCAAAGCTGCTTCAACAAAGTCCTGAGTAAAGGGTCTGAAAACTTATATAAATGTGATGTTTCATTTCATTTTATAAATTCGCAAAATAATCTAAAAACCTGTTTTTGCATCATCATTACGGCATATTGTGTGTAGATTGATGAGGATTGATTTAATCCATTTTAGAATAAGGCTGTAACGTAACAAAATGTGGAAAAAGTCAAGGGGTCTGAATACTTTTTGAATGCTCTGTATATCAGACCTATCAGACACAATATTGTCCACAAAACAAAAAACGATAGTCTGTGACAATATTGTACATAATACAGAATAGTTGTGACATTAACATGTTTCCTTGTTGTCTTATCTTGTCAGATGAGAGATTCCTACCTCATCCTGGATGAATATGTAAGTCTTAGCAAGCCCTTTAAAGTAGACAGTCCTTATCCATCAGTCCTCATCCATCAGTCCTCATCCATCAGAACTAATGAACAGCCATCTAAATGCTCTCATCGATTGAGATGTAAAGACATGCACCTGCCCAGAGTATTCTAGGACTTCCCATATTAAGTACCAGAGTATTCTAGGACTTCCCATATTAAGTCCCAGAGTATTCTAGGACTTCCCATATTAAGTCCCAGAGTAGTCTATGACTTCCCATATTAAGTCCCAGAGTAGTCTATGACTTCCCATATTAAGTCCCAGAGTAGTCTATGACTTCCCATATTAAGTCCCAGAGTAGTCTATGACTTCCCATATTAAGTCCCAGAGTAGTCTATGACTTCCCATATTAAGTCCCAGAGTAGTCTATGACTTCGATCTTTAATCAGGGGATTTACAGGCTTTGAGATGGGTGAAAGGAGATGTGGATTTGCAAATATTTATGTTAGTATAAGACATGAGGTTTCATAGTAGTGAATAACTTTGATAATGAACCACCGTGTTAAGATTCTCTTTTCTGACCCATTGGTAACACTTCATAATAACTTTCCTTAATAAGCCTTTATAAATGCTTATACATTCTTTATAAATGATTATACATTTTCTAAATGCTTATGAATGATATATTTTGATGTGCTTTTTTTTTAGATGCGTTTCCTGGATTGCAGAGAGGGGAGGAAGGATCCATCCAAGTCCATCCTTGATGTAGGCGTGGAGGAGGCCATTCAGTTCAGTGGCTTTGATGAGAAGATGTTCCTAAAGAGAGGAGGGAAATATGTGTGGAGCAAAGCTGACATGCGGCTCGAATGGTGATCCACACATTGTAATCAATTCCACTTTTTGTTTGTACTTGTGTGTGTTTTTATTTGTATAGACAGTTGTATTTAATGGATAACATAAATAGGAAAACAAATAAAATAATAACTGTAGGCTACACCAACATTAGTTTCCATTCATACAAAGTGTCGGGTAAATTGCCACAGTAGATTTGCTGTGGTAAGCCAGGAAATACTATTCAATTGTATGGAATGCTTGTCAAATAGATAAATTGTCCTTGGTTCAAAAAGGGACTACATTGGGACTACGTTGTCTGAACCAGAGAGCAAACATATCTTTGTTTGCAAGCAGGACTAAGGTAGCACCAACATCGTTTAGGGAGTGGTAATGAGGTGACCAATAATGGTTGCAGTTGAGATCAGCTGTGTGGGTGAATTTAGAACATATTGATAGCTGGCGATAATCTAGTGACGTCGATGGTTGCAATAGACCCCTTGTTATATGATTATATTCCAATACATTCTTTAGGCAATCCATTAGCCTATCCATTCTCACATAATGAAAGATGTGAAAACCGATAACAGTTTCCCTGGGTGAGCTAATGAGATCATTTGGGCCATCAGTTGATTGACAGCTAATTGAACTGCTTGTTGAACAGCTGATTTCACCATCCCCACTCCTGCAACTCGCGCCAACTCGGTCTCTTTAATCGTGCGATAATGATTTGGTCATTATCATTCAAGAATCTGGCACCTTGCCGCAACCAATGAGTTAAAGTTCAAATCTTCCTCCCGCTGCTAAATGGCATATTATTAGGCCTATACCGTCATCATACTGAATCATACAGTACATATGATCATTATATTGCACAAGCCTATTATTATTCTTTATTAAATTGACAGTCTCACTCCTTTTGTATTTTTTTTTGCTTTCATTGAAGAGATAGAACAGTTATGGAATGACGGGGAAGATAGGGGGAGGCGGAGTCAAAGGACAGTGGGCCAGATTCGAACCCATGTCGACTCTGGCATGTGTCTGGACAACACAGTCTCACACGCAAATATGTCCGAAAAGTATTTAATCAGATTTCGTGCTTTTTTCTGTGGCTTAATTCTTGTGAAAATACACATTTTTGTGTGACTTAATACATAGGAAAATACATTTTTGGCAGGCAAACTTCAGGAACAATCTTTTGAAAGCATTCTGTTTTTCAACATTGTGTTAGGTGTAATTTACATGGATGTATCTAGTGAACAATGGATGAGCAACAATGGGAGTGACGGATAGAACTAGTCACGAAGCTAGCCTGAAGCTGAATGGAAAGTGCTATGCTCTGACCAGTTATTCAGAAGAAAATCCTCTGTGACTGTCTTATTCACATATGTTAGCTTACCAATTTGGACCCAAAACAAACACATTCTACACATTTACAAATGACCTGTTTAAAGTATTATTACAACCATGGTGTTATTTTGTTACTGAAGCTATCAGCAGAGCCTTTTCTGGCAGCGAAACAGTTCATTCAGCCTCATTTATTACCTTTAACCCTAGTGTGGTGTTTGTATCTGGGGGACCCATTTTCAATGTTTACTAAAAGAAAAGTGATACAATGAATTATTTTTTCAACCTGAGACTCATTGGCTCATTTTCTGTGAAGAACATGTAAAATAACACATTTTCATTGAGTGCCCACTGTGCACCCCCCTACACATTTATATTACATATGTGGTGTTCAGGTCTTACTGAACCCGAGGGTAATGACAGTGTGGGAAAGTGTGTGTGTGTGTGTGTGTGTGTGTGTGTGTGTGTGTGTGTGTGTGTGTGTGTGTGTGTGTGTGTGTGTGTGTGTGTGTGTGTGTGTGTGTGTGTGTGTGTGTGTGTGTGTGTGTGTGTGTGTGTGTGTGTGTGTAGGTGAAAATAAATAGCTTTGCATGTGTGGCTCCTTACCACAATCAACCATCCCATCAGCAGCCAGCTCCAGGAAACCTCCAGAGAACTTTTCTGTGCAACAATGTCTCTGGAAAACTTCCACATTATTTCCAGGATTATCCGCTTCGATAACCGAGACACCAGACCAGCTCGGCGGCACAGAGGCAAGCTAGCTGCAATCAGGTCAGTGCAGAGAGACAAGCTAGCTGCAATCAGGTCAGTGCAGAGAGCCAAGCTAGCTGCTATCAGGTCAGTGCAGAGAGACAAGCTAGCTGCTATCAGGTCAGTGCAGAGAGGCAAGCTAGCTGCAATCAGGTCAGTGCAGAGAGACAAGCTAGCTGCAATCAGGTCAGTGCAGAGAGACAAGCTAGCTGCAATCAGGTCAGTGCAGAGAGACAAGCTAGCTGCAATCAGGTCAGTGCAGAGACCAGCTAGCTGCAGTCAGGTCAGTGCAGAGTGACAAGTGGGTGGACCGCCTTCCCCTGTTTTACAACCCTGGGACCAACGCTACTGTTGATGAGCAGTTTATGACATTTAGGGGCCTCTGCCCCTTCAGGCAGTACATACTGCAAAATATGGAATGAAGATCTGGGCTGCCTGTGATGATGCTTCATCATATGCGTGGAACTTGAAGTGTATACGGGGAAGCCAGAGGGAGAAGTCCACGAGAAGAACCAAGGGATGCGGGTTGTCCTGGACGTGACACAAGGACCGTGGCCACATCATCACATGCGATAACTTTTTTACTTCGCACAACCTGGGACAGGAGCTCCTCAAGAGGAAGCTGACGATGGTAGGAACCGTATGAAAAAAACAAGCCAGATTTCACACCTCAGCTGTTGAATTCCATATTCCTCTAAGTTTGTGTTCACGGCCGACACGTCCCTAGTGTCCTACGTGCTAAAGAAAGGCAAAAATGTGGTACTCATGAGTACGCTGCATAGAAATAGGATAATCTGTGGCCAGGAACATCAAAAAACAGAAATCTAAATGGTTTACAATGCCACAAAAGGAGGGGTGGACAATTTAGACAAGCTGGTGACTTGCTACAGCTGCAAAAGAAGAATCCTACGGCTGGCCACTTGGGATATTCTTCACCATCTTGGACATCTCGGTGAACAACGCGTTTGTCATCTGGATGGCATTGAACCCAGATTGGAAAAGAGGGAAGCTCCAGAGGAGACTGCTTTTTCTCGAGGAGCTGGGCAAAGCGTTGGTAAGACCTCAAATCCAGCAGAGGCAACATATCCCTAGGACCCCAGCTTCTGCAGCCATGGTGAGGAGGATTCAGGAGGAGAATGCTGGTGGCCCATCTGCCTGACCCACAGAAACAACAACTCCAATACCGGAAGCAAGTGTGTGTGATTTTGTGGCATGTGTGTGTGTCTGACTCTCCTACCTCGGTACGCTGTAACTAAATATGTGAGTGAGTGAGTTGTTAGTAAAATTCCTGATTGCAGCCGGTAGCAACAAGAAGAAGCGCTGCAATGTGTGTGGACCCAAGAAGGAGGTAGCAGAGGTAAATATTAACCATGTACACGGTCTATATTGCTTGTAATTGATATAAGTCAACATCTAGGTATTAAGTATTTTTAAGAAAATTGTTATGGCTGTATTGTTTTAAAAAACCCAAAATGTTGTAGGTCCATCCGACCTGCAAACATTGGGTGAATAACAAAAACATGAACACCATACAAGGGTTAAAAAAACATAGCTGATATGGCTGACTTGCTTAAACAAATGTGGTTTCTACTGACAATTGAGGTGTACAAACCATGGCATACGGGGACGACAAGTGGATAAGACGCAATCTGTAATTTCGATTAAGACATTAATGAGCGAGCTAGGATGGACGTAGTCAATATAACTATTTGTTCAGCACTTTTGAAATGAATAGCGACAGAATTCAGAACATGGGCCGTTCTCACAGTATTCTCCCTGGACACCAAGTCAGAACCATAGGATAAATAAATGAGGCATATGAGCAGACAATGAAAGCTCTTACAATATTTGATGATAACATTTTCTCTAAAACAGGCTATAGGCTACATGTGCACCACCAAGTCAGAACAGTAGGCTAAGTTATGAAGGGGAAAGGGACCAAATTATTAGGGTGAGGTACATGGGCTACTAACAACTTACTACACAACATGCACTTAGTATTACTTTCTTAGCTACATAATGCATATATCCCTGGCATATTACATCCTTTCTGCAGCAGCATACAAGACATTTTTGGACTCACCTTGTTGTGAGGTGCTCACTTGAACAGGAAGGTGGCGTGGCGGTCCTTCGTGTGGTCAAATTCCGTCATCAAAGTCTGGTATTCTCTGGATTTTTAGTGCTTTCAAGACAACTGGGAACTCAGAAGAAAATAAGGTTGAGTCATGACGTCAGTGATCTTCAGGTCGGAGGTCTAGAAATAGGCCTGATTTCCCAACATGGAATTCCGAGTTGGATGACTGTTCAAAACGTTATTTTCCCAGTCGGAGCAAATTCTTTCCCGAGATCCCAGTTTTTCTGAACTCTGAGATTTCTCAGTTCAGAGTTTACAGTTGTTTTGAAAGCCGCAGAAATCATGCTGGATTGACAGCATGGCCAATGTATTCAACCTTTTCTGGCCCATTGTGTTGCATGTGATTGTTTACACTTTTAAGCTTGGAAAAGAGACTCTTAAACTGAGACCACACACCCTCTCCACTGAATAGCAGGCTAATGAGTGCTTTGCAACGCTTGCAGTTATACACGCTTGCAGTTATACACTGATTACCTCAAAACCCTCATTGTTGAATTTGAGATTTCAAACTTGTTGTGTAAAGTTTATGTCCAATGGCCGATGAGCACTGTTTCGTCTTATCTATAATTTCTCTTCATATGACAAGGATTGAAAAGGATTTGCCAGTAGATTGTCGACTTGATTCATGATGATGACTGCTTCTCTAGCTTGCTAGCTATGATTTTGAAAGTATGATCAGTCCAATCAAAGATACTGTAGATATAACGTGATTTGACGTCTTTTTATCTGTGGCCAATGACAGGAAACCACTCACCCAGAGGCGGCGCTCCTAGTGGCCGGAGACTTTAATGCGGGAAACTTAAATCAGTTCTACCAAATCTCTATCAACATGTGCAACCAGAGGGGGAAAAAATTCTAGATCACCTGTACTCCACACACAGAGACACGTAGAAAGCTCTCCCTCTCCCTCCATTTAGTAAATCTGACCACAACTCTATCCTCCTGATTCCTGCTTACAAGCAAAAATTAAAGCAGGAAGCACCAGTGACTCGGTCTATAAAAAAATGGTCAGATGAAGCAGATGCTAAACTACAGGACTGCTTTGCTATCAGACTGGAACATGTTCCGGGATTCTTCCGATGACATTGAGGAATACACCACATCAGTCACTGGCTTTATCAATAAGTGCATTGAGGACGTCGTCCCCATAGTGACTGTATGTACATACCCCAACCAGAAGCCATGGATTACAGGCAACATTCGCACTGAGCTAAAGGGTAGAGCTGCCGCTTTCAAGGTGAGGGACTCTAACCTGGAAGCTTACAAGAAATCCCTCTAAGCCTTGAGACTAACCATCAATTGGGCAAAGCGTCAATACAGGGCTAAGATAGAATCATACTACACCGGCTCCGACGGTCGTCGGATGTGGCAGGGCTTGCAAACTATTACAGACTACAAAGGGAAGCACAGCCGCGAGCTGTCCAATGACACGAGCCTATCAGACGAGCTAAATCACTTCTATGCTCGCTTCGAGGCAAGCAACACTGATGCATGCATGAGAGCATCAGCTGTTCCGGACGACTGTGTGATCACACTCTCCGTAGCCGACATGAGTAAGACCTTTAAACAGGTCAACATACACAAGGCTGCGGGGCCAGACGGATTACCAGAACGTGTGCCAAGAACACAACGACAACCTGCCTAAATGATTACAGCCCCGTAGCACTCACGTCCGTAGCCTTGAAGTGCTTTGAAAGGCTGGTAATGGCTCACATCAACACCATTATCCCAGAAACCCTAGACCCGCTCCAATTTGCATACCGCCCAAACAGATCCACAGATGATGCCATCTCTATTGCACTCCACACTGCCCTTTCCCACCTGGACAAAAGGAACACCTATGTGAGAATGTTATTCATTGACTACAGTTCAGCGTTCAACACCATAGTACCCTCAAAGCTCATCACAGAGCTAAGGATCCTGGGACTAAACACCTCCCTCTGCAACTGGATCCTGAACTTCCTGACAGGCCGCCCCCAGGTGGTGAGGGTAGGTAGCAACACATCTGTCACGCTGATCCTCAACACTGGAGCTCCCCAGGGGTGCGTGCTCAGTCCCCTCCTGTACTACCTGTTCACCCACAACTGCATGGCCAGGCACAACTCCAACACCATCATTACATTTTCTGACGACACAACAGTGGTAGGCCTGATCACCGACAACGACGAGACAGCCTATAGGGAGGAGGTCAGAGACCTGGCCGGTTGGTGGCAGAATAACAACCTATCCCTCAACGTAACCAAGACTAAGAAGATGATTGTAGACTACAGGAAAAGGAGCACCGAGCACGTCCCCATTCTTATCGCCGGGGCTGTAGTGGAGCAGGTTGAGAGCTTCAAATTCCTTGGTGTCCACATCAACAACAAACTAGATCAAAGCCCTTCTTACATCAGCTGATATGTCAAAGTGCTGTACAGAAACCCAGCCTAAAACCACAAACAGCAAGCAATGCAGGTGTAGAAGCACGGTGGCTAGGAAAAACTCCCTATAAAGGCCAAAACCTAGGAAGAAACCTAGAGAGGAACCAGGATATTAGGGGTGGCCAGTCCTCTCCTGGCTGTGCTGGGTTGAGATTATAACAGAACATGGCCAAGATGTTCAAATGTTCATAAATGACCAGCATGGTCAAATAATAATAATCACAGTAGTTGTCGAGGGTGCAGCAAGTCAGCACCTCAGGAGTAAATGTCAGTTGGCTTTTCATAGCCGATCATTAAGAGTATCTCTACCACTTCTGCTGTCTCTAGGGAGTTGAAAACAGCAGGTCTGGAACAGGTAGCACGTCCGGTGAACAGGTCAGGGTTCCATAGCCGCAGGCAGAACAGTTGAAACTGGATCTGCAGCACAGCCAGGTGGACTGGGGACAGCAAGGAGTCATCATGCCAGGTAGTCCCGAGGCATGGTCCTCGGGCTCAGGTCCTCTGAGAGAGAGAAAGAAAGAGAGAATTAGAGAGAGCATACATAAATTCACACAGGACACCGGATAAGACAGGAGAAGTACTCCAGATATAACAAACTAACCCTAGCCCCTTGACACATAAACTACTGCAGCATAAATACTGGAGGCTGAGACAGGAGGGGTCAGGAGACACTGTGGCCCCATCCGATGATACCCCCGGACAGGGCCAAACAGGAAGAATATAACCCCACCCACTTTGCCAAAACACAGCCCCCACACCACTAGAGGGATATCTTCAACCCCTGTCTGGGGTCGCCACCCCAGACAGAAAGATCACGTCAGTGACTCAACCCACTCAAGTAACGCACCCCTCCTAGGGACTGCATGAAAGAGCTAGTTTCTTATGACAAATGTTTTTAATTTTTAGGGGTGCAACTGCATCTAGGGTATTGTGCAAGGTTAAATTGAGTTCCTCAGTTAAGTGGTTAACTTATTTTTGTCCTCTGACGTCCTTGGGTAGGTTGCATCACTGCCTGGTATGGCAATTGCTCGCCCACGGCTGCAAGGCACTTCAGAGGGTAGTGCATAAGGCCCAGTACATAATTGGGGCAAAGCTGCCTGCCATCCTGGACCTCTACACCAGGTTCTCCCATATCCACAGAGAAACTTTGGAACTCTGTTAGAGTGAGCATCTGGTTCTTGGTCACCTCCCTGTCCAAGGTCCTTTCCCCCGATTGCTCAGTTTAGCTGTGCGGCCAGCTCTAAGAAGAGTCTTGGTGGTTCCAAACTTCTTCCATTTACGAATGATGGAGGCCACTGTGTTCTTGGGGACCGTCAATGCTGCAGACATTTTTTGGTACTCTTCCCCAGATCTGTGCTTCGACACAATCCTGTCTCGGATCTCTACGGACGATTCCTTCAACCTGGGAGCTTGGTTTTTGCTCTGACATGCTCTGTCAACTAAAATGGATTACACAACATCTCCACAGCATAATGCTGTCACCACCATGCTAGTAATCCATTTTTAGAATAAGACTAACGTAACAAAATGTGGAAAATGTCAAGGGGTCTGAATACTTTCTGAATGCACTGTATAGGTGTGTGCATAAGTGAGTACATGTGTGCTAAGGTGCAGAGTCAGTGCAGGTGGTCAGTACAGTTGAAATGTTTACCAGTCTGATGGCATGTAGATAGAAACGGTCTCTAAGCCTGTTGGTAGCTGTAAATGTGCAGTAAATGTGTAATGTGCTCACTCCAATCCCCACTCCAAAAAGGATTGTTCCCTGGAGCCCTATGACGAGGGGTTCCCTTGGAACTGACATAAATTCTATGTTTCCTACATTCCTACATATGTATATTGTCATCATCTCGATCTTTGTCTCATTCGATCTGGAGATCGTCAATACGCCAATAGTCAGTCCCCTGATAAAACATCTTATATTAAGCAGACTTATATGCCTACATATGTTGCTACTGAAGCTGAATATGTATCAAGTAGAGCCAACACAGAAAACACAGAAGAAAATTAAAGCTAACACGTAAGCCTTTCTTGGTAGTACTATTCTGACCTGTTTATTTGCCTGTGGTGCAAAGCTGTCAAACTTTGTGCTTTTCTACAGTAAACAATCCTTTTCCATTTATTGATATTGGGCAATAATGTCAATAAACAAATGTACAATTGTGTAATGCATCTCCTTAATTACAAAGGAATTGAACACAGTTAATGCCTGGATACATTTGTATAGACATGTAATAGGCCTATTGCCTTAAAGCTTTGTCTGTAATGGCATTAATATGACATGTAATTTAGCTTTTGTCCTTGCTGAACTTGCATAATATAAATAGTTCATTTCCGACCAGGCCATTGATAAGTGCACATTTGATAGCGAATGTTCACTCATAGTACCCCGTGCAGTAGGAGGCAGTAATACACATTATGGGTGTAAACTCCCAAAAAGACTTAAAGAAGAAGAATAAGAAGAAGGCGGCGCATAACTCAACAAAAACGTTCGCTGACAAATGGCGTCTCTCCAGTGCGTTGCGCGGAGCAGCTGATTTTCCCCGTGTAGTTGCTAGGCATTTTCAAGGTAGGCACATCACCTAGGGGTATTTACAATGTTATGCAGATATAAGCTCGGTTTGTGTCTTGTGAATCACCGGTTTCGAGGCGGGTGAAAGGGACGTTGCTTAGTTGCAAAGATGTCCTCAGACATTATTTTCATGATTTCCTCATGTAGCTAACGTTACTGTAACGGTCATTCGATACTGCTTGTCAGCTGTGGTTTTAATTCGCCTTCTTTCGTTATCCACGTAATCTTATTTATATTGCATTGAATATCGTCTTCGTTTATTTCCAGGTGATACATGGTCGAATGTTTTAGCCTCTTCGTTTTGGACGGATACGTTTAGAAGTCACTACCAAAAACAATCTGTAACCACGGGTGTAATCATTAGTCCAAACAGTTGCAAAACGGACTGAAACGAGAGTTTCTAGTTGACAAATTCAGGTTGGTCCCTCCCCGTTTCGTTCAGTTTGCTTCCCTTTAAGAAACGTTTTGCACCATAATAGGCGTAATGAATATACACCTATAACGATACTCTGTCTGTCACAATGCCTCTCGAGTAGCAGCAATCAGCCACCTACATTTGATCCAGTTGATAACCTTCTGAAGTTCTGCTTTCATCGCTCCTGTGGTTATTTTATAACCAAGAACACGGCGCTGTCACAAAACGCCAGGTAATTTGGTTTATTTCCAATATATGCATCACCGAGTCGTTCACATGATAGTTCTGTCTGAGAACCTTAACACTAACTGCGTTTCCCATACAGTCGAGGCTACACTGTTGCTATAACGTTGTTGTATATTGTTTTAAGCTGAGAAGGACAATTAGAACGTATTTTCTTTGTGAAATACAGGCTGATATTGTCAGCTGCCCTCCAGTCAGGGCGTGCAAGATGTCACAATTTCAGATGAACCAAACCTCACCCTTTACATTGTACAGGTAGGCTGCTGTGACACTTTTTGGTGCAGGGAAATAGTGTTGCAGCCTACTGTTGGCTTTTTGTTACAATATTAGGCCTACTGAACATTACATGAGGCATTATAGGAGGGTGCCAACATGATTGGCTGTAGTTCTGGAATTACCTCTTGTCAGTAGCAAGCTGTTTTGCATTTTGTCGTTTTCATATCTAGTTGATACTCCGAGTTCTCCAAATTGTTTTGCCAAGACTATATGTTCATCAACTCAGGTGTACAACAGTGTTGATTTCATGAACTGCTGCTATTTGTGTTGCTGACACTGCAACCACATTATCATTATTCAAGAACAGTGGGTCTTCAGCAACCATGGGACTGATTCAGTGCTGAATTCAGATAGTCTGTTAGTGTTGGATATATGATGCACAGCAAGGTGACACCCTAAACATTGAGTTGATTATTCCCCTAGGCTACTGTTCTAAGGAGTCATCAACCAGAATAAGGGAAATGTACGCGCTATGTAGTGATACTATACATATGAATATCAAAGATTCCAGGTGATGTGAATCCATGACATTCATCAAGGAAAACATACTGCAACAAAACAAAAGATGATACACCATATAATACATGAGTACATCTCAATATTAATTTCAACCTGCTTGACTGCTCTCTCTGAGCTCTTAAATGTCATATGGTACCTTGCCATGGCATTTCCATTTGAAGCAGCCCCCCCCCCCCGGTAAAGTGTTTAGGCCTAGACATGAACAAAGAGCATGTCTGCACAGTCACCGTCAAAGCTGAGCACCCATGTAGTGATGCATACATACCCATTCTGTCGCGTCACCACTTACTCATCTTGCCCATACTGTACAATTTGATTCTGTAATAGCGTGCTGGGAAGATCACACACTTGAAAGGTGAATAGAGCCTGGCAGTCAGACAGGCATGCAGTAGGGATGGAGTTTCAGGGGATGAGGCAGGCATTATTCCCGTTAGTGAACAAAACAAAACATATCCAACTCTAGCTATACATGGCCAAAAGATTGTTCTGTGAAAATTGGTTGCATTGAAATGAATTCACTGAGTGACAAGACACTCTCAGGGGAAATGGACCTGGATTTGCATGAGTGGAACAATGTTTTTCAATGGATGTGATATGCTGGTAATGAGGCAGGCTGAGAACACAGTGTACCTGCCAGCCTCTGGGGAACAAAATCAACATTACACTCTAGAATCCCTCAGAACTGTGAGTCCTGCTCAAACATCCACCTGTACCATCAGAAAGCCCCAGTGAATAATACTGACTGACTGCAGCCTTGAGTATTCCTTTTAATTTAAACAGGCTTTGAATGTACCTGGGTGTAGGAGTGTATTGTGGTGGTGTCAAACACCACCATCCCCCTTTTCAATAATAAATACTTTGGCATTTCGCAATGTGCCTCTAAGCATTTTATGTTTTTTTGGGGGTGTGGCTTGGCATGTAACATGAACTGCTGTGGTTTTTAATACTGCTATTGAATGAGAAGCTGCTTGGATTTGAGAAAAGAACCTCCTAGTTAGTGGTCGACCGATTAATCGGAATGGCCGACTAATTAGGGCTGATTTCAAGTTTTCATGACAATTGGAAATCGGTGTTTTTGGGCTCTGAATTTGCCGATTTTAAACCTTTTGTGACTCCCAAACCCGCATGTGGGAGCGTAATCACCGCCTGAAACTAATTAGCATAACGCAACGGACATAAATATCCCTAGAAAATATTCCTATTCATGGAAATCACAAATGAAATGTATTGAGACACAGCTTAGCCTTTTGTTAATCACCCTGTCATCTCAGATTTTCAAAATATGCTTTACAGCCAAAGCTAGACAAGCATTTGTGTACGTTTATCGATAGCCTAGCATTATGCCTTGCTAGCAGCAGGCAACCTTGTCACGGAAATCAGAAAAGCAATCAAATTAAATCGTTTACCTTTGAACTTTGGATGTTTTCACTCACGAGGCTCCCAGGTAGATGGCCAAAGTTCATTTTTTTTTCCCAAAATATTATTTTTGTAGGCGAAATAGCTCCGTCTGTTCTTCACGTTTGGCTGAGAAATCGCCCGGAAATTGCGGTCACCAACGCCGAAAAAATATTCCAAATTGGCTCCATAATATCGGCAGAAACATGGCAAGCGTTGTTTATAATCAATCCTCAAGGTGTTTTTCTAATATCTATTTAATATGGGAATGTTTTTTTTCAAAAATGAAAATACTGCCCCTAGTACCAACAGGTTTTAATATAAATATTTATTTTTATTTATTTGTTAAATATATATTTTTAATACCTTTTTAACTAGGCAAGTCAGTTAAGAACGCATTCTTAATTTCAATGATGGCCTAGGAACAGTGGGTTAACTGCCTTGTTCAGGGGCATAATGACAGTTTCACCTTGTCAGCTCGGGGGATCCAATCTTGCAACCTTACAGTTAACTAGTCCAACGATCTAACCACCTGCCTCTCATTGCACTCCATGAGGAGCCTGCCTGTTACGCGAATGCATTAGACGCCAAGGTAAGTTGCTAGCTAGCATTAAACTTATCTTATAAAAATCAATCACTAGTTATAACTACACATGGTTGATGATATTACTTGTTTATCTAGTTGATGATATTACTTGTTTATCTAGCGTGTCCTGCGTTGCATATAATCGATGCAACACTGGGGGCTGATTTAACAAAAGCGTATTTGCGAAAAAAGCACGATCGTTGCACAACTACCTAACCATAAACACCAATGTCTTTCTTAAAATCAATACATAGAAGTATATATTTTTAAACCTGCATATTTAGCTAAAAGAAATCCAGGTTGGCAGGCAATATTAGCCAGGTGAAATTGTCACTTCTCTTACGTTCATTGCATGCAGAGTCAGGGTATATGCAACAGTTTAGGCCGCCTGGCTCATTGCGAACTTATTTGCCAGAATTGTACGTAATTATGACATAACATTGAAGGTTGTGCAATTTAACAAGAATATTTAGACTTAAGGATGCCACCCGTTAGATAAAATACAGAACGGTTCCGTATTACACTGAAATAATAAATGTTTTGTTTTCGAAGTGATAGTTTCCAGATTCAACCATATTAATGACCAAAGGCTAATATTTCTGTGTGTTATGTTATAATTAAGTCTATGATTTGATAGAGCAGTCTGACTGAGCGATGGTAGGCAGCAGCAGAATCGTATGCATTTATTTAAACAGCACTTTCGTGCGTTTTGCCAGCAGCTCTTCACAGCGCTGTTTATGACTTCAAGCCTAATGACTATCAGCCTAATGACCGGTGTAACCGATGTGAAATGGCTAGCTAGTTAGCGGGGTGCACACTAATAGCGTTTCAAACGTCACTCGCTCTGAGACTTGGAGTAGTTATTCCCCTTGCTCTGCAAGGGCCGCGGCTTTTATGGAGAGACGGGTAACGCTGCTTCGAGTGTGGCTGTTGTCGATGTGCCTGGTTCGAGCCCAGGTAGGGGCGAGGAGAGGGACGGAAGCTATACTGTTACACTGGCAATACTATAGTGCCTATAAGAACATCCAATAGTCAGAGGTATATGAAATACAAATGGTATAGAGAGAAATAGTCCTATAAATACTATATTAACTACAACCTAAAACCTCTTACCTTGGAATATTGAAGTCTCATTTTAAAAGAAACCACCAACTTTCATATGTTCTGAGCAAGGAACTCAAACTGTGGCTTTTTTTTTACATGGGACATATTGCACTTTTACTTCTCCATCACTTTGTTTTTGCATTATTTAAACCAAATTGAACATGTTTCATTATTTATGAGGCTAAATTGATTTTATTGTCGTATTATATTAAGTTAAAATAAGTGTTCATTCAGTATTGTTGTAATTGTCATTATTACAAATAAATACATTTAAAAATCAGCCATTTTTTTTTTTTTTTTTTAAATATATATTTATTTATTTTTAAATCGGTATCGGCTTTTTTGGTCCTCCAATAATCGGTCTCAGCGTTGAAAAATCATAATTGGTTGACCTCTACTCTGCTGTACATTTAGGCTACTCAATCATAATGTTTTGATCACTGTCACTAAATAAACATTAGGGCCAACTTTGCCATCTCCTCTGGTAGGCTAGTTCTATTTTTAAATTTTTTATTTCACCTTTATTTAACCAGGTAGGCTAGTTGAGAACAAGTTCTCATTTGCAACTGCGACCTGGCCAAGATAAAGCATAGCAGTGTGAACAGACAACACAGAGTTACACATGGAGTAAACAATTAACAAGTCAATAACACAGTAGAAAAGAAAGGGAGTCTACAGATTGTGTGCAAAAGGCATGAGATATGCCATGTTGATGTTATATATGACTGGGCAATTCCAGCATGTTGAAATTGTTGGGAGGCTTATGCCATGCACTGCCCTACCCTAAGTCGTTTTTAAGGTTGCCACATTCGATCACAATGTAATCGCACAAGTATGGAGGTGGGAGTAACTTAAAAACACTGCTCATGCCTTGACACCGTTAATCCTTGCTCACTTTGGCAGTTTGAAGTGACTCAAATATATATATTCTTTTATCTGACTCGAATATGTTCTTTTTCCTACAGTCTAAACAGCCAAAAAGCACAGAATCAGATATTGCAAGCAACATTTGCAGATGGTTTGAAATCCGATACAAATGAGATTCCTGGCCATGTGACTTGTCTGAATGGCCAAATCTGATTTATTTGTGTAGCTAACTAGCTTTGTAATTAATTATTTTTTTACAAATGAATGTGAATGTGCTGGAAAGCCAAACAGCTAGGTAGATTGTTGTGGCTTGCCAAAAAGGAATTGTGATTTTGAACATTCAAAGCAACTGGTAAATGTCCATGGCAGGCATTGTTGTCTCCTTAGCTTGCTATGTAACTTCTGAGTGATTGGTGGTGGTGCTCATGCTTCCTATCAACCTACACCACTGTACACACACCTATCATTACTATGACAACTAGCGTAGCCAGATCAGCAAAATGACTGCTGTCTGGACAGTCAGTATTCCAAAACTGATTTGACCATTAAGGCCTGCAGTGTGATCAAGGCTTTAGATTGCGATGAATCTGTCTAGCACCATTGAACTTGTTAAACATGACAAGTTACTCATGTAAGTAGCTCAGGCTGCTTGTGACTGCATGACCATGCCAGAAATGTAACACCCATTCAGTTTAAACAGAAGCACTTACCCGTTAATGAATGCCTACTCATTACCTTTTAAATCCAGTTAGGCTAGCTTCTCAGGGATGTGTGTGTCACTCTCAAAGTCTGCGTTTTGCTGCATTGGAAATGTGGAGAAAATCTATTGTCACTCCTGGCTAGATGTTATAATAATTTGCCGTTATATGACTCTGTGGTGGGGTTAAAATTGTTCGTTCAAGTTGTATGAGGTTAGGTTACCTAATCGTTTTCAGTGTCATTCGCATTCAGTAGACTTCCGGGCCCAAGTGGTGGTGATCGCCACGATCCGGGGAAGTCGGGAAACAAATGATTGAGTGTTTGAATGGTTCCTGAAATGTTTATTGCTCTGAGGGACGCTTTGCCTAATGGCCAGCATCCAGCCCAACAATCATAACAGTATTTCAAGGCATCCCTAATGTTATTGTACTGTAATTTACTTATTTTGACAGAGCTCGCTCACAGGGCTCGCTCGCTCCTCGCTCACAGGGCTCGCTCAGCATTTTGCAATGAATGCAGTCAATGTACCATGATCAACAAAAGACTAGCATCTCTAGGTTTGTGTTTTAAATAGAACATAGTGTTCAGTGCCATGAACACCCTCCAGGCTTAACTCTATAGCACATCGATAGTATGTTTAATCCCTGATCAAATTGTGCTTTGCAAAGGTTAAACATTCATCTCTGTCAATAAGCCTCAGGCTGGCCTGACAAACATTGCACCAGTATAGTGTAAAGTAATAGTACCTGTAATAGTACATGATAGCCATATAGACTTTGATTCTTGTGATTTGAGGCAAAAGGTCATAGGCCTGAAGCTCTGTAGGCTGGGTAATGATAAAGACCCATTATGGGGTTCAGCGAACCTGTAGTGAGCAGCATACTGTACACTTATGTAATTTCACTGAAGAAAAGGGTAAAAATGCTTTAAGTGCATGCATTAGTCAACTGGTCTTAAAGCCCATACTCGCTTCCTATTAAGCCAGTCCCCATGGTGTTTTGTCTCTCCTTTTTGACATGTTAAGTCGCATACCTTACTCGTTTGAGTGTTCCTTACCGTAAGTGGTTCTTTACCGTAAGTGGGTTCTATCTAGTCTAGGGCCTCACTTTTCAGTGCATCAAACAAAACGTGAGTGTTTTCCTAGGTACACTACATGACCAACCATTTGACGAGCAGGTGTCCACATCTCATTCCATAATCATAGGCATCAAATTTATTTATATTGCCCTTCGTACATCAGCTGATATCTCAGTGCTGTACAGAAACCCAGCCTAAAACCCCAAACATTGCAGGTGTAGAAGCACGGTGGTCATCATGTCAGGTAGTCCTGGTCCTTGGGGGGAGAGAGCGAGAGAGAGAGAACTGACCCCAGCCCCCCCGACACGTAAACTACTGCAGCATAAATACTGGAGGCTGAGACAGGAGGGGGTCAGGAGACACCATCCGAGGACACCCCCGGACAGGGCCAAACATGAAGGATATAACCCCACCCACTTTGCCAAAGCACAGCCCCCACACCACTAGAGGGATATCTTCAACCACCGACTTACCATCCTGAGACAAAGCTGAGTATAGCCCAAAAAGATCTGCCATGGCACAACCCAAGGGGGGGCACCAACCCAGACAGGATGACCACACCAGTGAATCAACCCACTCATGTGACGCACCCCTTTAATATGGAGTTTTATTGCCGACACGGAGACCTGCCGATCAATCATGACGGTCTACCAACGTAATCTGGCCGAGGGGGTTTCAACAGGCTCCTCCGTCATGTCCCCTGAAGGCCCATCTGCTAGCCGCGGCCCGCTAGCTGTCTAAAGCATATCGGACTGTTAGCTGAATAGGTCCATCAGCCAATATCTTGGGCTACAATACCTATTTTGCCAATTGGCCTGGACCCCTTGTACTGCCGACACGGAGCCCTGCCGATCCATCACGACTGGTCTGCCGACATAACCGTCCGAGGGGGCTACAACAGACTCTTCCGTTGTGACGTCCCCCTAAGGCCCTTCTGCTAGCCCCGGCCCGATAGCTGTCTGAATCTCTGTGTCTCCAGCTCGCCTAGTTACTCACTGGTCCCTATGATCACTCGGCTATGCCTGCGTCTCCCTGATGTCAATATGCCTTGTCCATTGCAGTTTTGGTTAGTGATTGTCTTATTTCACTGTAGAGCTTTTGTTCCACCTCCCACACATGCGGTGACCTCACCTGGTTTAAATGTTGTCTCGAGAGACAAAATCTCTCATTGTCACTCAATGCCTAGGTTTACCTCCACTGTATTCCCATCCTACCATATCATTGTCTGGACAGGATGCCTTGAATCTATTCTTCTGCACCCAGAAACGTGCTCCTTTTACTCTCTGTTCCGAACGCAATACACGACCAGTTCTTAAAGCCTTTAGCTGTACCCTTATCCTACTCCTCTTCTGTTCTTCTAGTGATGTAGAGGTTAATCCAGGCGCTGCAGCGCCTCGCTCCACTCACATTCCCCAGGCGCTCTCATTTGTTGACTTCTGTAAATCAAAGTTTGTCATGTGCACCAAATACAACAGGTGTAGACCTTACAGTGAAATGCTTACTTACAGGCACTAACCAATAGTGCAAAAAAGGTATTAGGTGAACAATAGGTAAGTAAAGAAAAAAAACAGTAAAAAGACAGGCTATATACAGTAGCAAGGCTACATACAGACACAGGTTAGTCAGGCTGATTGAAGTAGTATGTACATTAATGTATAGTTAAAATGACTATGCATATGATAAACCGAGAGTAGCATCAGCGTTAAAGAGGGGTTGGGTTGGGGGGAGGCACGATGCAAATAGTCTGGGTAGCCATTTGATTACCTGTTCTGGAGTCTTATGGCTTGGGGGTAAAAACTGTTGAACCATTTTTGTCCTAGACTTGGCACTCCGGTAGTAGAGAGAACAGTCTGACTGGGGTGGCCTTCCTCTGACACCGCCTGGTGTAGAGGTCCTGGGTGGCAGCCAGCTTAGACCCAGTGATGTACTGGGCCGTACACACTACCCTTTGTAGTACCTTGCTGTCAGAGGCTGAGCAATTGCCGTACCAGGCAGTGATGCAACCAGTCGGGATGCTCTCGATGTTGCAGCTGTAGAACATTTTGAGGATCTCAGGACCCATGCCAAGTCTTTTTAGTTTCCTGAGGAGGAATAGGCTTTGTCGTGCCCACTTCACGACTGTCTTGGTGTGTTTGGACCATTCTAGTTTGATGTGGACATCAAGGAACTTGAAGCTCTCAACCTGCTCCACTATAGCCCCGTCAATGAGAATGGGTGGCGGTGTCTGTCTTCCTTTTCCTGTAGTCCTTGAGGGATAGGTTGTTATTCTGGCACCACATGGCCAGGTCTCTGACCTCTTCCCTATAGGCTGTCTCGTTGTTTTTGGTGATCAGGCCTTCCACTGTTGTCATCTGCAAACTTAATGATGGTGTTGGAGTCATGCCTGGCCATGCAGTTGTGGGTGAACAGGGAGTACAGGAGAGGACTGAGCACGCACCCCTGGGGAGGGAGCTCCAGTGTTGAGGATCAGTGTGGCAGATGTGTTGCTACCTACCCACACCACCTGGGGCGGTCCGTCAGGGTGTCCAGGGTCCAGTTGCAGAGGGAGGTGTTTAGTCCCAGGATCCTTAGCTTGGTGATGAGCTTTGAGGGTACTATGGTGTTGAACATTGAGCTGTCGTCAATGAATAGCATTCTCACATAAGTGTTCCTTTTGTCCAAGTGGGAAATGGCAGTGTGGAGTGCAATAGATGGCATCATCTGTGGATCTGTTTGGGCGGTATGAAAATTGGAGTGGGTTTAGGGTTTCTGGTATAATGGTGTTGACCTGAGCCATTACCAACCTTTCAAAGCACATCATGGCTACGGACGTGAGTGCTATGCGTCTGTAGTCATTTAGGCAGGTTGCCTTTGTTCTTGGGCATAGGGACTATGGTGGTCTGCTTGAAACATGTTGGTAATACAGTTTCAATCAGGGACATGTAACCTTAAAAGCCTTGGTTTCATGTATGTTAACATTAGAATCCTCCTCCCTAAGTTTGTTTTATTCACTGCTTTAGCACACTCTGCCAACCTGGATGTCCTAGCCTTGTCTGAATCCTGGCTTAGGAAGGCCACCAAAAATCCTCCAATTTTCATCCCTAACTAACATTTTCCAACAAGATAGAACTGCCAAAGGCGGTGGAGTTAGCCTGCAGAGTTCTGTCATACTATCTAGGTCTGTGCCCAAACAATTCAAGCTTCTACTTCTAAGAATCCACCTTTCCAGAAAGAAGTCTTTCACTGTTGCCGCTTGTTATAGACCACCTTCCGCCCCCAGCTGTGCCCTGGACACCATATGTGAATTGATTGCCCCCCATCTATCTTCAGAGCTCATACTGTTAGGTGACCTAACTGGGACATGCTTAGCACCCCGGCCATCCTACAATCTAAGGTAGATCCCCTCATTCTCACACAAATTATCAATTAACCTTCCAGGTACAACCCCAAATCTGTAAACATGGGCACCCTCATAGATGTCATCCTGACCAACCTAACCTCTAAATACACCTCTGCTGTTTTCAACCAGGATCTCAGCGATCACTGCCTCATTGCCAGCATCCGTAATGGGTCTGTGGTCAGACCCACCTCATCACTGTCACACGCTCCCTAAAGCACTTCAGTGAGCAGGCCTTTCTACTCGACCTGGTCCGGGTATCCTGGAAGGATATTGACCTCATTCCGTCAGTAGAGGATGCCTGGTTGCTCTTTAAAAGTGCTTTCCTCGTCTTAAATAAGCATGCCCCATTCAAAAAATGTAGAACCAGGAACAAATATAGCCCTTGGTTCACTCCATACCTGACTGCCCTTGACCAGCACAAAAACATCCTGTGGTGTACTGCATTAGCATCGACTAGCACCCACAATATGCAACTTTTCAGGGAATTTAGGAACCAATATACACAGGCAGTTAGGAAAGCAAAGGCTAGCTTTTTCAAGCAGAAATTTGCATCCTGTAGCACAAACTCCCATTTCTCCATCACACAAATCCAGATAGCTGATGTTGTGAAAGTTGCATAATCCGGAACCTGACAAACCAGCTGGGCAAGACAATCTAGACCCTCTATTTCTAAAATCATCCACCTCAATTGTTGCAACCCCTATTATTAGCCTGTTCAACCTCTATCGTGTGAGATACCCAAAGATTGGAAAGCTGCCGCGGTCATCGCCCTCCTCAAAGGGGGAGGCACTCTAGACTAGAGGTCGACCGAATAATCGGAATGGCTGATTTTAATTGGGGCCGATTTCAGGTTTTCATAACAATCGGAAATCGGTATTTTTGGGCGCCCATTTGCTGATTAAAAAAAAATATATATATTTTTTTTTATATACCTTTTATTTAACTTGGCAAGTCAGTTAAGAACACATTCTTATTTTCAATGACCTAGGAACGGTGGGTTAACTGCCTCGTTCAGGGGCAGAATGACAGATTTTCACCTTGTCAGCTCGGGGGATCCAATCTTGCAACCTTTCAGTTAACTTGTCCAACACAATAACGACCGGCCTCTCTCTTGTTGCACTCCACAAGGAGACTGCCTGTTCGGCGAATGCAGTAAGCCAAGGTAAGTTGCTAACTAGCATTTCAAATTAAATCAAATTTTATTTGTCACATACACATGGTTAGCAGATGTTAATGCGAGTGTAGCGAAATGCTTGTGTTTCTAGTTCTGACAATGCAGTGATAACCAACAAGTAATCTAACTAACAATTCCAAAACTACTGTCTTATACACACAAGTGTAGGGGGATAAAGAATATGTACATAAAGATATATGAATGAGTGATGGTACAGAGCGGCATAGGCAAGATACAGTAGATGGTATTGAGTACAGTATATACATATGAGATGAGTATGTAAACAAAGTGGCATAGTTAAAGTGGCTAGTGATACATGTATTACATAAAGATGCAGTAGATGATATAGAGTACAGTATATACGTATACATATTAGATGAATAATGTAGGGTATGTAAACATATTAGGTAGCATTGTTTAACCTCTTACATCTATGGGGGCGCTATTTCATTTTTGGATGAAAAACGTTCCCGTTTTAAACAAGATATTTTGTCACAAAAAGATGCTCGACTATGCATATAATTGCTACCATTCGAAAGAAAACACTCTGACGTGTCCAGAAATACAAAGATATTCTCTGTGCGTGCCCTAGAACGTGAGCTTCAGGCAAAACCAAGATGAGATGGCATCCAGGAAATGACAAGGATTTTTGAGGCTCTGTTTTCCATTGTCTCCTTATATGGCTGTGAATGCGAGAGGAGTGAGTCAACCCTTTCTGTCGTTTCCCCAAGGTGTCTGCAGCATTGTGACGTATTTGTGGGCAGATCATTGGAAGATTGACCATAAGAGACCACATTTACCAGGTGTCCGCCCGGTGTCCTGCGCCAAAATTGGTGCGCAAAAGTCACCTGCCAGTATTTTTCCATGCGATACAGAGAGGAAAGCAAGCTTCCACGAACTGCATGTCAATGAAGAGATATGTGAAAAAACACCTTGAGGATTGATTCCAAACAACGTTTGCCATGTTTCGGTCGATATTATGTAGTTAATCCGGAAAAAGTTTGACGTTGTAGGTGACTGAATTTTCGGTTCGTTTCGGTAGCCAGACGCAATGTAGAAAACGGAACGATTTCTCCTACACACAGACGCTTTCAGGAAACACTGCGCATTTGGTATGTAACTGAGAGTCTCCTCATTGAAAACATCAGAAGCTCTTCAAAGGTAAATGATTTTATTTATTTGGTTGTCTGGTTTTTGTGAAAATGTTGCGTGCTACATGCTACTCAAAATGCTATGCTAGCTTTGCATACTCTTACACAAATTAGTCAATTTCTATGGTTCAAAAGCATATTTTGAAAATCTGAGATGACAGTGTTGTTAAGAAAAGGCTAAGCTTGAGAGCAGACGCATTATTTTCATTTTATTTGCGATTTTCAGAAATTGTTAACGTTGCGTTATGCTAATGAGCCTGAGGCTTTAGTCACAAACCCGGATCCGGGATGGGGAGTTTCAAGAAGTTAAAGTGGCT
The DNA here is from genome assembly GCF_036934945.1 of Oncorhynchus masou masou. NCBI lineage: Eukaryota > Metazoa > Chordata > Actinopteri > Salmoniformes > Salmonidae > Oncorhynchus > Oncorhynchus masou. The sequence goes on along the minus strand of NC_088232.1, from coordinate 45,501,581 downwards.
AGTGATATATTTTACATTTCCCATCAATTCCCATTATTAAATTGGCTGGAGTTGAGTCGGTGTGTTGGCAGCAGCCACTCAATGTTAGTGGTGGCTGTTTAACAGTCTGATGGCTTTGAGATAGAAGCTGTTTTTTTGTGCCGCCTTCACGATGCTGTCTGTGTGGGTGGACCAATTCAGTTTGTCTGTGATGTGTACGCCGAGGAACTTAACTTACTACCCTCTCCACTACTGTTCCATCAATGTGGATAGGGGGGTGTTACCTCTGCTGTGTCCTGAAGTGCACAATCATCTCCTTAGTTTTGTTGACATTGAGTGTGAGGTTATTTTCCTGACACCACACTCCGAGGGCCCTCACCTCCTCCCTGTAGGCAGTCTCGTCGTTGTTGGTAATCAAGCCTACTGCTGTTGTCATCCGCGAACTTGATGATTGAGTTGGAGGCGTGCGTGGCCACGCAGTCCTGGGTGAACAGGGAGTACAGGAGAGGGCTCAGAACGCACCCTTGTGGGGCCCCAGTGTTGAGGATCAGCGGGGTGGAGATGATGTTGCCTACCCTCCCCCCTGGGGGCGCCCCGTCACGAAGTCCAGTACCCAGTTGCACAGGGCGGGGTCGAGACCCAGGGTCTCGAGCTTGCTGACGAACTTGGAGGGCACTATGGTGTTAAATGCCGAGCTGTAGTCGATGAACAGCATTCTCACATAGGTATTCTTCTTGTCCAGATGGGTTAGGGCAGTGTGGTTGATTGCATCGTCTGTGGACTTATTTGGGCGGTAAGCAAATTGGAGTGGGTCTAGGGTGTCAGGTAGGGTGGAGGTGATATGGTCCTTGACTAGTCTCTTAAAGCATTTCATGATGACGGAATTGAGTGCTACGGGCTGTAGTCGTTTAGCTCAGTTACCTTAGCTTTCTTGGGAACAGGAACAATGGTGGCCCTTTTGAAGCATGTGGGAACAGACTGGGATAGGGATTGATTATGTCCGTAAACACACCAGCCAGCTGGTCTGCGCATGCTCTGAGGGCGCGGCTGGGGATGCCGTCTGGGCCTGCAGCATTGCGAGGGTTAACACGTTTAAATGTTTTCCTCACGTCGGCTGCAGTGAAGGAGAGTCCGCATGTTTTGGTTGCGGGCCGTGTCAGTGGCACTGTATTGTCCTCAAAGCGGGCAAAAAAGTTATTTCGTCTGCCTGGGAGCAAGACATCCTGGTCCGTGACATTTAACTTATCTTAAAAAACAATCAATCATAATCACTAGTTAACTACACATGGTTGATGATATTACTAGATATTATCTAGCGCGTCCTGCATTGCATATAATCTGACTGAGCATACAAGTAAACATTCATTCAAACAGCACTTTCGTGCATTTTGCCTGCAGCTCTTTGTTGTGCATCAAGCATTGCACTGTTTGACTTCAAGCCTATCAACTCCCGGGATGAGGCTGGTGTAACCAAAGTGAAATGGCTAGCTCGTTTCAACGTCACTCGCTCTGAGCCTTCTAGTCGCTCTGAATGGGTAACGCTGCTTCGAGGGTGGCTGTTGTCGTTGTTGCTTGTTCGAGCCCAGGGAGGAGCGAGGAGAGGGACGGAAGCTATACTGTTACACTGGCAATACTAAAGTGCCTATAAGAACATCCAATAGTCAAAGGTTAATGAAATACAAATGGTATAGAGGGAAATAGTCCTATAATTCCTATAATAACTACAACCTAAAACTTCTTACCTGGGAATATTGAAGACTCATGTTGAAAGGAACCACCAGCTTTCATATGTTCTCATGTTCTGAGCAAGGAACTGAAACGTTAGCTTTCTTACATATTGCACTTTTACTTCTCCAACACTTTGTTTTTGCATTATTTGAACCAAATTGAACATGTTTCTTTATTTATTTGAGGCTAAATTGATTTTATTGTTGTATTATATTAAGTTAAAATAAGTGTTCATTCAGTATTGTTGTAATTGTCATTATTACAAATAAATAAATAAAAATCGGCCCATGAATCGGTATCGGTGTTGAAAAATGATAATCGGCCGACCTCTACTCTAGACCTAAACTGCTACAGACCTATATCAATCCTACCCTGCCTTTCTAAAGTCTTCGAAAGCCAAGTTAACAAACCGATCACCGACCATTTCGAATCCCACCGTACCTTCTCCGCTATGTAATCTGTTTTCCGAGCTGGTCATGGGTGCACCTCAGCCACACTCATGGTCCTAAATGATATGATAACTGCCATCGATAAAATACAATACTGTGCAGCCGTATTCATTGACCTGGCCAAGGCTTTCGACTCTGTCAATCACCACATTCTTATCGGCAGACTCAACAGCCTTGGTTTCTCAAATGACTGCCTCGCCTGGTTCACCAACTACGTCTCTGATAGAGTTCAGTGTGTCAAATCAGAGGGCCTGTTTTCCGGACCTCTGGCAGTCTCCATGGGGGTTCCACAGGGTTCAATTCTCGGGTCGACTCTTTTCTCTATACAGCAATGATGTCACTCTTGCTGCTGGTGATTCTCTGATCCACCTCTGTGCATACGAGACCATTGTGTATACTTCTGGCCCTTTGGACACTGTGTTAACTAACCTTCAGAAGCGCTTCAATGCCATACAACTTCTTCCGTGGCCTCCAACTGCTCTTAAATGCAAGTACAACTAAATACATGCTCTTCAACTGATCGCTGCCTGCACCTGCCCGCCCATCCAGCATCGCTTCTCTGGACGGTTCTGACTTAGAATATGTGGACAACTACAAACACCCAGGTGTCTGGTTAGACCCAAACTCCCCAATCCAAAATTAAATCTAGAATCAGCTTCCTATTTTGCAACAAAGCATCTTTCACTGCCAAACACCCTTGTAAAACTGACTATCCTACCGATCCTTGACTTCGGCGATGTCATTTATAAAATAGCCTCCAACACTACTCAACACATTGGATGCAGTCTATCATAGTGCCATCCGTTGTCACCAAAGCCCCATATACTACCCACCACTGCGACCTGTATGCTCTCGTTGTCTGGCCCTCACTTCATATTCATCGCCAAACCCGCTGGCTCCAGGTCATCTACAAGTCTTTGCTAGGTAAAGCCCCGCCTTATCTCAGCTCACTGGTCACCGTAGCAGCACCCTCCAAGCAGGTATGTTTCACTGGTCACCCCCAAAGCCAGTTCCTCCTTTGGCCGCCTTTCCTTCCAGTTCTCTGCTGCCAATGACTGGAATGAATTGCAAAAATCACTAAAGCTGAAGACTCATACCTCCCTCACTTAAAGCATCAGCTGTGAGAGCAGCTCACAGATCACTGCACCTGTACATAGCCCATCTGTAAATAGCCCATCCAACTACCTCATCCCCATATTGATATTTCTTTTATTGCTCCTTTGCACCCCAATATCCCTATTTGCACATTCATCTTCTGCACATCTATCACTCCAGTGTTTCATTGCTAAATTGTAATTACTTCTCCACTACGGCCTATTTATTGCTTTTCCTCCCTAATCTTATTTGCACACACTGTATACAGATTTTTTTTATATTGTGTTATTGACTGTATGTTTATTCCACGTGTAACTCTGTTTCTCTCATTGCTTTGCTTTATCTTGGCCATGTCACAAATGTAAATGAGAACTTGTTCTCAACTGGCCTACCTGGTTAAATAAAGGTGAAATAAAAAATAAATATAACCGCCTCCACTCTTCTGGGAAGGCTTTCCACTAGATGTTGGAACATTGCTGGGGGATATGTGCCCCCATTCAGTCACGAGCATTAGTGAGGTCGGGCACTGATGTTGGGCGATTAGGCTTGGCTTGCAGTCGGTACTCTGTGCAGGCCATTCAAGTTTTACCGCACCGATCTGGACAATTTATTTCTGTATGGACCTTGCTTTGTGCACAGGGGCATTGACATGATGAAACAGGAAAGCGTTGCCACAAAGTTGGAAGCACAGAATCATCTACAATGTTAGTGTATGTTGTAGCGTTTTAGATTTACCTTCAGTGGAACCAAGGAGCCAAGCCCGAACCATGGAAAAAAAGCCCCAGACCATTATACCTCCTCCACCGAGCTTTACAGTTAGCAGTAGGTGTAACAGTATAACTTTAGACCGTCCCCTCACCCATACCGGGGCGCGAACCAGGGACCCTCTGCACACATCAACAACAGTCACCCACGAAGCATCGTTACCCATCGCTCCACAAAAGCCGTGGCAAGGGGAACTACTACTTCAAGGTCTCAGAGTGAGTGACGTCACCGATTGAAACGCTATTTAGTGCGTACCACCGCTAACTAAGCTAGCCGTTTCATATCCATTACATAGGCATTGGGGCAGGTAGCGTTCTCCGGAAGTCTGCAAAACCCAGATTCATCCGTTGGACTGCCAGAGTAGCCTAGTGGTTAGAGCGTTGGACTAGTAACCGAAAGGTTGCAAGTTCGAATCCCCGAGCTGACAAGGTACAAATTTGTCGTTCTGCCCCTGAACAGGCAGTTAACCCACTGTTCCTAGGCCGTCATTGAAAATAAGAATTTGTTCTTAACTGACTTGCCTAGTAAAATAAAGGTAAAAAAAAAAAATGGTGAAGCTTGATTCATCACTCCAAAGAATGCGTTTCCACTGCTCCAAATCAAATTTTATTTGTCACATGCCGAATGCAACCGAATACAACCTTATAGTGAAATGCTTACTTACAAGTCCTTAACTAACAATGCCTTTTGACCTCCTACAGCAGGTATTCCCAATTTGGGGTACGCGCCATGCCGTCGGGGGTGCGCCCCCCAAAAATATGATTCACATAAATACACTGCTCAAAAAAATAAAGGGAACACTTAAACAATACAATGTAACTCCAAGTCAATCCCACTTCTGTGAAATCAAACTGTCCACTTAGGAAGCAACACTGATTGTCAATAAATTTCACTTGCTGTTGTGCAAATGGAATTGACAACAGGTGGAAATTATAGGCAATTAGCAAGACACCCTCAATAAAGGAGTGGTTCTGCAGGTGGTGACCACAGACCACTTCTCAGTTCCTATGCTTCCTGGCTGATGTTTTGGTCACTTTTGAATGCTGGCGGTGCTTTCACTCTAGTGGTATCATGAGACGGAGTCTACAACCAACACAAGTGCCTCAGGCAGTGCAGCTCATCCAGGATGGCACATCAATGCGTGCTGTGGCAAGAAGGTTTGCTGTGTCTGTCAGCGTAGTGTCCAGAGCATGGAGGCGCTACCAGGAGACAGGCCAGTACATCAGAAGACGTGGAGGAGGCCGTAGGAGGGCAACAACCCAGCAGCAGGACCGCTACCTCCGCCTTTGTGCAAGGAGGAGCACTGCCAGAGCCCTGCAAAATGACCTCTAGCAGGCCACATGTGCATGTGTCTGCTCAAACGGCCAGAAACAGACTCCATGAGGGTGGTATGAGGGCCCGACGTCCACAGGTGGGGGTTGTGCTTACAGCCCAACACCGTGCAGGACGTTTGGCATTTGCCAGAGAACACCAAGATTGGCAAATTCGCCACTGGCACCCTGTGCTCTTCACAGATGAGAGAAGGTTCACACTGAGCACATGTGACAGACGTGACAGAGTCTGGAGACACCATGGAGAACATTCTGCTGCCTGCAGCATCCTCCAGCATGACCGGTTTGGCGGTGGGTCAGTCATGGTGTGGGGTGGCATTTCTTTGGGGGGCCGCACAGTCCTCCATGTGCTCGCCAGAGGTAGCCTGACTGCCATTACGTACCGAGATGAGATCCTCAGACCCCTTGTGAGACCATATGCTGGTGCGGTTGGCCCTGGGTTCCTCCTAATGCAAGAAAATGCTAGACCTCATGTGGCTGGAATGTGTCAGCAGTTCCTGCAAGAGGAAGGCATTGATGCTATGGCCTGGCCCTCCCGTTCCCCAGACCTGAATCCAATTGAGCACATCTGGGACATCATGTCTCGCTCCATCCACCAACGCCACGTTGCACCACAGACTGTCCAGGAGTTGGCGGATGCTTTAGTCCATGTCTGGGAGGAGATCCCTCAGGAGACCATCCGCCACCTCATCAGGAGCATGCCCAGGTGTTGTAGGGAGGTCATACAGGCACGTGGAGGCCACACACTACTGAGCCTCATTATGACTTCTTTTGAGGACATTACAAAGTTGAATCAGCCTGTAGTGTGGTTGTCCACTTTTAATTTTGAGTGCGACTCCAAATTCAGACCTCCATGGGTTGATAAATTTGATTTCCATAGATAATTTGTGTTATTGTGTTGTCAGCACATTCAACTATGTAAAGAAAAAACAATTTAAAAATATTTCTTTCATTCAGATCTAGGATGTGTTATTTTAGTGTTCTCTTTATTTCTTTGAGCTGTAGAGCCGCGTACCAGCTCTTCTGGTAGTACTGCTACTACCAGCAGCACTGCACCTGTCGACGACATAAGTTGCTTCTCTCCCTCGGTGTGCACTGTCTTTTTCCATCTTGTCCAGCTGTGTCTAACATTTCATGTAACCCTGTTTCTTGTCTGCATCGAAGTAGCGGTCCTTGTACCTAGCATCGAGCATGGTTGCGGCACCGTAGAGGCTCATCGAGAATGCCACTGCTCGCTTGTTCACAGCCTCTACTAGAGTTAACTTCTTGATGCACCCGTCCCATAAGCGGGAACATTTTTCAACATCCACTGAATTGCAGAGCGCCAAATTAAGTTACTATAAATATTTATTTTTCATGAAATCACAAGTGCAATATTGCAAAACACAGTTTAGCTTGTTGTTAATCCTCCTGGCATGTCAGATTTTCGGCGAAAGCACACCAAGCGTTTATGTAAGGACATCTGTCTCAGCAGACAAAACATTACAAACAACTAGCAGCCTAGTAGATCAGAAAAGTCAAAAGCAATAAAATGAATCGCTTACCTTTGATCTTCAGATGTTTGCACTCACGAGACTCCCAGTTACACAATAAATGTTCCTTTTGTTCCATAAAGGTTATTTTTATATCCAAAATACCTCCATTTGGTTGGCGGGTTATGTTCAGAAATCCACAGGCTCGAGTGGTCACAACCGGGCAGACGAACATTCCAAATAGTATCCGTAAAGTTTGTGGAAACATGTCAAGCGTTTTTTATAATCAATTCTCAGGTTGTTTTTACAACATATAATCAATAATATTTCAACCGGACTGTAGCTTCTTCAATAGGAGGGAGAGAGCGAGATTGTCTGCTCCAAGCTGTTGCGCATGCAAAACGCTGCTGGCACCCAGCCATCCAATGACGCGATGTGATCTTTTCTCGCTCATTTTTCAAAATAAAAGTCTGAAACTGTCTAAAGACTGACACCTTGAGGAAGCGATAGGTAAAGGAATCTGGTTGATATCCCTTTAAATGGTGTGTAGGGAGGCAATGGAACAGAGAGCATTCAGGAAAAACAGCACTTCCGGGTTGGATTTTCCTCAGGTTTTCACCTGCAATATCAGTTCTCTCATACTCAGACAATATTTTGACAGTTTTGGAAACGTTAGTGTTTTCTATCCTAATCTGACAATTCTATGCAGTTTCATTTCGGTACATTTTTCATCCAAACATCAAAATAATGCCCCTGTACACTCAATAGTTTAATCTACCCATCGTGTCCAATTTCCAAAATGCTTTACAGCGAAAGCACCACATATGATTGTTAGGTCATAGCCAAGGTGAAAAAACACAGCCATGTTTCCAGCCAAAGAAAGGAGTCACAAAAAGCAGAAATATAGATAAAATCAATCACTAACCTTTGATCTTCATCAGATGACAATCATAGGACATCATGTTACACAATACATGTATGGTTTGTTCGATAATGTGCATATTTATATCCAAAAATCTGTTTACATTGGCACGTTACGTGCAGTAATGTTTTGATTCCAAAACATCCAGTGATTTTGCAGAAATACTCATAAACATTGATAAAAGATACAAGTGTTATTTACAGAATAAAAGACCTTCTCCTTAATACAACCGCTGTGTCAGATTTCAAAAAATCTTTGCGGAAAAAGCAAAATCTAAGAACGGCACTCAGAACCCAAAACAGTCAGAGGAATATCCGCTATTTTGGAGTCAACAAAGTTAGAAACAACACCATGAATATTCACTTACCTTTGATCTTCATCAGAAGGCACTCCCAGGAATCTCAGTTCGACAATAAATGACTTTGTTCCATAAGTCCATAATTTATGTCCAAATAGCCACTTGTTGTTAGCGTGTTCAGCCCAGTAATCCATCTTCATGAGGCGCAGGCACTTCATCCAGACAAAATCTTGAAAAGTTCCGTTAGTCCTTTAGAAACAAGTCAAACCTTGTATGGAATCAATCTTTAGGATGTTTTTAACATAAAACATCAATAATGTTTCAACTGGAGAATTCCTTTGTCTTCAGAAAAGCACTGGGAAGAGAGGTAACTCGGTCGTGAGCACGCGTCATGAGACCAAGGCACTCTTCCAGACCACTGACTCAGAGGTCTCATGAGCCCTTCCATTATAGTAGAATCCTCATTCAAGTTTCTAAAGACGTTTGACATCTAGTGGAAGCCTTAGGAAGTGGAACTTTATCCATATCTCAATGTGTATTTGGTAGGCCAAGTTTGGGAAAAACTACAAACCTCAGATGTTCCACTTCCTGGTTGGATTTTTCTCAGGTTTTTGCCTGCCATATGAGTTCTGTTATACTCACAGACATCATTCAAACAGTTTTAGAAACTTCAGTGTTTTCTATCCAATGGTAATAATATGCATATATTAGCATCTGGGATAGAGTAGGAGGCATTTCACTATGGGCACGCAATTTATCCAAAGTGAAAATGCTGCCCCCTATCCCTAAAAAGTTAACTAATTATGTGACTTCTGAAGGTAATTGGTTGCACCAGATCTTATTTAGGGGGCTTCATAGCAAAAAGAGTGAATACATATGCACACACCACTTTTCCGTTTTAAATGTAAGTAATTTTTTTTCACTTCACCAATTTGGACTTGTGTGTCCTTTTGAATGAAATCCAAATAAAAATCCATTAAAATTACAGGTTGTAATGCAACAAAATGGTAAAAATGCTAAGGATGAATACTTATGCAAAACACTGTAGTTCAATGATTCTCAAACTTTTTGACCCGCGAATCCCGCACATGCGTGCACGCAAAATTGCTGCGTAATATGTAACCTGTCATTACAGCCATAAACAGTGAAGCATTTTCAAAACACACCACACAGAAACTGTTTTACACCTGCATTTTGAGATGAAAGTCATTCATGTTAGCAGGCAATGTCATGTCACATTGTCACTTCTCTGGAGCTGAGAGCAAGCGGGATAATACCTACCCTACCTGTATGCAGAGGTTGTTGCAGGAGATAAATGGAAAGCATGGTCTGTCACCACACTGTCTGCCTGCAGAATGCTTGTTGCCAACTGTGTAGACCCTTTTTTTTTCCTCACAAATATCGTAACATATTCTTGCTAATGTATTACTTTATCCCATAATATTGAAGAGCTCCAGACATGTGTGACCTGTTTCTGGAAACTAGGCGTATGTCGCGGGTCACTACTTCACAGGAGAGCTGTTTGAACGTAACCTTTATTTTTTATCAAAAATGCTTTTGTTTGGCAGAAATGCCTTCTCGACCATGTGAACTTTCATGTGCCTTAATAACAAACTTGTATGCCATCTGTAAAGTAAATTAAATTGGTAAATTACGAGCCTAGTTGGTTTAGCCACAGAAAAAGCCAGCAACCTTCCCGCTAGCCGTGATTGGCTGAGATAATTAGTGGGCTGGACATGCTGAGAGATGAGTTTGGATTGGTCTACAATATAGCACGCTTCTGTCTATTTGAGGTAGTTAGTATGTGTTGGTAATTCTGTCTAACACAGCTTTTTTTATGTATCACGTAGCAAAACTGCATAAGTGTCGCTCCCCACTTTCTTGTTCAGTGGAATTTGAGTATGATATCTAAGGAGATGGAGAAAACACCTGTATTTGGATTACATCTTCAAATTAAGGGCAACCATGGCATCTGTGACAGGAGACTCGTCCATCTAGGATGTATACGGGTAAGAAAGTGATGTAGTTTCAAGTTGGTGTACTGTTAGCTAGCTAACGTTACGTGTATGATCTTATTATTTGTATGTCAGAGCCATTTGCTTGGGTAGCTAACATTGAATATGTTGGTTGGTTAGCTACCTGCAGATTCAAGAGGGGTAGTAATGTAATGAGTTGGAATTATGGTTCGTTGTTTAGCTATCTATCTACAAGTCTGAACAAAAGACTCCACTATGCAAGTATCCATTTCAATAGAATGTCACTGTGACAACTGTTGATATACGTTGGTTAGATACCTGCAGATTCATGCAGGGTAGTAACATCATGAGTTGTTGTTCATTATTTAGCTAGCTACCTAGCTACATGTCTTAACAGAAGACTCTACTATGTAAGTAACCATTTCGGGGTGCGTTCGTAAAATCAGTCTGACCATCCATTACGATTTCAGAGCACTCTCGTCTGGGTGTTCCAGAGCACAGAATAACTGATTTACGTCGGCAAAAAAAAAACGCGATTAAATTGTTGCCAGCAGTGAAGTTAGTCACCAATGCTTTGGAAAACATAACAGCCTAACCAGCTCTGCTAGGGTGAGTAATGTTCCGTGATCTATTCTCTCATTTGTGTCTGGAAGTAGCTAGCAAGTTAGCTTGGGTGCTTGACTGTTATTTTAATTGTTTTATTATTATATACAAACAAGAGCACATAAACCTAACAGACTTGGTATTACATATCGAGATACATTTTCAATTTGGCAAAGTCTTATGGTACGTATTGCTGCTTTGTTTTATCACTTTCTGATCATTTTAAAATAATGTTTTAATTCTGTCTTAAACAACGCGAAGAGGGGTTTTGTTCTCCACCCACTTCATTTTATGGATTAAGAATCTGCAATGAAAAATTTAAAATGTAACAAAAGTTAAATCAGGGTCCATATAATTTTGATCAAAATAAGTCTTTCAAATTAACATTAATAGTAGTTAAAAAAAATAAAAATACATCTATCTTGCTCCAATCGGACATAAGAACAGTCCCAAAATCAATGGGCAAGAGTCTCTGTCACATCCACAAATACAGATTTGTTAAGAATTGCTATTTTGAATCTGTGTATAATAAAGGTCTTTACAGGAGTGCTTGACTGCTGCTGTTAGTACAGAATGCTTGGATCAACCCTTAGAGATGATTGGGGCTAAAGAGATGGGTCGGTCTAAAGCTTAAGAGGGTGTGAACGATGCTGAATGGGTGTAGAAGGGCTCTCCAATAGTAGTACCAAAACATTCAAAGTCAACAGTGAGTTTACAAGTTAATCAACTTTCAAAGCAAAAATGACTTTCCCATTGTTCCTCAAATGCAGTGTTTGATATACCGTTTTGTAGCTCTGAGTCTCAAATTTTATCCAATGCAAAAAAAAACAATTTTGCTACAAAAGACCGAATATTTATTTTATTGAGTTTTTTTGCGCCGGTCGGTCACATATAGCCACCCAAAGTAGGACTACTGGCTATCTGAAATATATGTAAATGGTCAAAGACCTTGCCAGGTAGCCTAACCTTATTGTTTTGGCAAAGATTAGTCTGTAGTAGACTGTAAAACTGTATGTATGGATAATATAAAAGTAGGCATACTCTTATCAGGAAAAACTGTAGAAAATGAAAGAGTGCTTTCTGGATATGCTCGCTCGCCTTTGCGAGACAACTGGTCACTGGTCACCAACAAGACATGCAACTTTTTGGTACAGAAGCACAGATTAGGTTTTTTTAGACACTTTGTTGCAATACCGTAGACCTATGCTAGAAACCAGATCAAATGGACCAAGGTAGAAATATATAAAATACAAATGGTATGCATATATAGTCAAGTAAATGTATTAAGTATATTTTTCCTATTCAGTTTCATACTCCTTTTATTCTCCACTTTAAGAATGGCCCAACTCTGACGTTACCCCATTTGAAGGTGATATTTAAAATTGTTAAGGTAAGGGTTTAGGATTCCGGATAGAACTAACACTTTGAGAAATACTGCACCAGCTTACCGGACCTGTGATTGACAGTTTGCTGATCCAATCAGAGGGTAGAGTGTGCATATCACTAGCCAATCTGTGACAAGTTATTTTCATTGCATGTGTGCTGCTGATTGCAGCTTCTCTGTCTGCTTGGTGAGTAATCTATGGAGAATCTGCCACAAAATGAGTGATAAAACGTCTTGAGGCTCCAAGTCCAAATCAACTCAAGTTTTTATTTTCTATTAAGTCGAGTCTCGAGTCCTCACATTAGTGAATCGAGTCAAATGACTCGGAGTCCGCACCTCTGCTGCATACTATCTGAAAGACCTTTTACTTTCCCATTGTTTACTGTGTGTTGAATTGTGTTGCTGACCAGAACTGCTAAGTAGTTCTTGACTTGATGGCCTGGTGTGGCCTTGCTGGACCTTATTCAGACCACGTGGATGTGTTTAGCAGAAGGGACAGCTCAGTCAGACTCTGCCCATAGTCTGTCTGCACACTGATTATCCCTCAAGTGCTGCTGCAGGGATTTAGAAAATGCCTTAAGTGGCGGGCCCTTGTGCAGGGATGACACATGGAGAGACTGTCCTTTGTTTAAGAGGGCTTTCACTGTCACTGCAGTTCTAGAAGTTAGAAATCTTAAAATTCTTGTCAATTTACTAAACTGCATTACACTCGGAAATAACCCTGTGCCATGACCTTCAGATTACTCTATCAGTGTCTGTCAGTAACCCTCCCCCCCTCAAAGTGGCCATGAAGTCACCATTGTCTAGAGCTTTACATGCAGTCAGGGTAGTCCTCTAGGTTAATCAGTGCTCTGATTGAGTAAGTGATCACTCTCTCCCCTCTATTGCTCTGGCTCCGTCTCTCCCCCCCCCCCCCCCTCTATTGCTCTGGCTCCGTCTCCCCCTCTATCGCTCTGGCGACAGTAAAGTAGCATAGTGCATGCCTGCCCGCCCGGGTACTTCCTTCAGCCCTGCACCAGAACAGCTAGCTCAGTGTTCCGGGCAGGCAGGCACCTGTGGAATCCAGGTGTTGATGATGTAACCAGTTCTGTCCCTTTCTTGGTCTCTGAGCCTAGGCATGATGAGAGCCTCTCTCTCGGGACCCCGTTAAGAAGCTAGGCCAGAGATGTGGTTGTATATAGGCAGATTTCTAGCTGGCAAAATGCTAAGTAATCTGCAGCACCACATGACCAATTGGTGTAAGAAAAAATTTGACATACACTATGCATCTCAAATACAGTTCTGAACGCTGGACCGAGTATGGCTATTTCTGGACTTTGTATCTTGATCCAATTGCCTTAATCCAAAGTGTTTTGCTCTTGTAGATCCAGTCTCATCCAGCACTTTTCTCTGGCATCAGCATGTGGCCTAGTGTAGCATATTGGCTTTTCCAGCCTGTGTGTGTCTCAGTGCTCTGGGAGAGTGTCTGCTGCGGTCTGAGAGGATACTGAGTCTGGAGGAAGAGCTGATTTTATATATTTAAAAAAAATCCCATTTACATAATCTATTCAAACCCTTTACTCACTACTTTGTTGAAGCACCTTTTGTCAGCGATTATTGCCTTGTCTTGTGTATGACGCTACAATCTTGGCTCACCTGCTCTATTTTGAGTTTTTCCCCTTCTCTGCAGGATGCTCTGTCAGGTTAAATTGGCAGCATCGCCCCACAGCTATTTTCAGGTGTCTCCAGAGATGTTCGTCCAAGCCACTAAAGGACATTCCGAGACTTGTCCTGAAGCCACTCCTGCATTGTCTTGTCTTTGTCCTTAGGGTCATTGTCTGAATGCTCTGGAGCAGGTTTTCATCAAGGATCTTTCTGTACTTTGCTCTGTTCATCTTTCCTTCCATCCTGATTAGTCTCCCAGTCCCTGCTGCTGAAAACATCCCCACATGCGTCACAGTAGGGATGGTGCCAGATTTGTTCCAGATGTGATGCTTGGCATTCAGGCTAAAGAGTTCAATCTTGGTTTCATCAAATCAGAGAATCTTGTTTCTCATGGTCTGAGAGTCCTTGAGGTGCCTTTTGGCAAACTCCAAGTGGGCTGTCACATGTCTTTTTCTGAGGAGTGGCCTCCATCTGGCTACTCTACCGTAAAGGCCTGATTGGTGGAGGGCTACAGAGATGGTTGTCCTTCTGGAAGGTTCTCCCATCTCCACAGAAGCTCTTTCAGAGTGACCATCGGGTTCCTGGTCACCTCACTAACCAAGGCCCTTTTCCCTCGATTGCTCAGTTTTGCCATTCGGCCAGCTCTAGGTGGTTCCAACCTTCTTCCATTTAAGAATGATGGAGGCCACTGTGATGGTGGAGGCCACTTCTTGGCGCTTCAGTGCTGCAGAAATGTTTTGGTACCCTTTCCCAGATCTGTGCCTCAACACAATCCTGTCTCACACAATTCCTTCGACCTCATGGCTTGGTTTTTGCTCTGACATGCACTGTCAACTGTGGGACCTTTTTATAAACAGGTGTGCGCCTTTTCCAAATCACTTGCAATCAATTTAATTTACCACCGGTGGACTCCAAGTTGTAGAAACTTCTCAAAATGATCAATGGAAACAGGATGCACCTGAGCTCAATTTTGAGTCTCATAGCAAAGTTTCTGAATACTTATGTAAATAAATTTGCAACCATTTATTAACATGTTTTTGCTTTGTCATTATGGGGTATTGTGTGTAGAAAAAAATCATTTAATACATTTGAGATGAAGGCTGTAACGAAATGTAGAAAAGGGAAGGGGTCTACATACTTTCTGAATGTGTATATACAGTACCAGTCAAGTTGACACACCTACTCATTCCAGGGTTTTTCTTTATTTCTACTATTTTTGACATTGTAGAATAATAGTGAAGACATCAAAACTATGAAATAACAGATGGAATCATGTAGTAACCAAAAAAGTGTTAAACAAATCAAAATATATTTTATAATTGAGATTTTTCAAAGTACCCACCCGTTGCCTTGATGACAGCTTTGCACACTCTTGGCATTCTCCCAATCAGCTTCATGAGGTAGTCACCTGGAATACATCTCAATTAACAGGTGTGCCTTGTTAATTTGTGGAATGACTTTCCTCAATGTATTTGAGCCAATCAGCTGTTGTGACATGGTAGGGGTGGGTATACAGAAGATGGCCATTTTTGCTAACAGACCAAGTCCATAATATGGCAAGAACAGCTCAAATAAGCGAAGAGAAATGACAGTCCTGATTACTTTAAGACTTGAAGGTCAGTCAATCTGGAACGTTTTAAGAACTTTGCACTTGAAGACACTTTGTCGCAAAAACCATCAAGCGCTATGGGGAAACTGGCTCTCATGAGGACCACCATAGGAAAGAAAGACCCAGAGTAGTTACCTCTGCTGCAGAGGATAAA